>NW_005871072.1:9024575-9034278 GCF_000147115.1 Myotis lucifugus
GGGGGCAGTGAGGGGTGACTAGGCCAGCAAGGGGGGCAGATGGGGGTGACCAGGCTAGCAGCGGGGCAGTTAGGGCCGACCAGGCAGGCAGGCAGGTGAGCGATTAGGAGCCAGCAGTCTAGGATTGTGAGAGGAATGTCCAACTGTCAGTTTAGGCCCCATCCCCAGGATTGGGCCTAAACCAGCAGTTGGACATCCCCCAAGAGGTTCTGGATTGGAGAGGGTGCAGGCTGGGCTGAGGGGACCTCCCCCCACTGTGCACAAATTTTGTGCACCAGGCCTCTAGTATCTGTATAAAATCACTAGGACCTGTGAGTTGTTTTCCCCAGATTTTTCAGTTTTCTGAGGAAGGGAAAAATCATCTACATACCGTTTCCTGTGGGAGATGGTTTTCTTAAGGAAACATTGGACATGCTGCCTTCCAGTACAGATCTAAAAGAAAAATGGGGGTGGGGAAAACACAACAATGACTCTAAGAATCTACAAGGGACTCTCCATTTCTAACAAGACATATTTCTTTTCTTTTTTAAAATATTTTTTTATTGATTTCAGAGAGGAAGGGAGAGGGAGAGAGAGAAACATCAATGATGAGAGAGAATAATTGATTGGCTGACTCCTGCATGCCCCTTACTGGGGATTGAACCTGCAACCTGGGAATGTGCCCTGACCGGGAATTGAACCGTGACCTCCCGGTTCATAGGTCTATGCTCAACCACTGAGCCATGCCTGCCGGGGCCGAGACACATTTTTCATTGGCAATGACAAAGTCACAGTATCTGATATAATGAATACATGGCATAAAGTGCCCCCTAAGAGCCTGAGAGTTCATCTATTCCACTGTGTTCATTTTACAGATGAAGACACTGAGACCCAGAGTGTCTAGTGTCCCCAATGTTATAGAACAAGCAAGGGACTGAACTAGGTCATCAGTTAATCCATTTATTCAATCAGTAAATGTGCATTGGATGGGAGGAGGATGAGGAACATCTGTAATACTGTCAATTATATATATATATATATGAATGATAATGAAAAAATTTAAAATATATAAATATCCATTCAATGCCTATGATATGCCAGGCACTGAGCCAGTATTTGGGGGCAAAAGATGAGTTAGATAAGTGGCTAGCCAGGCCAATAAAATGAGACGTGGAACTGACAGCACGTTATGCAGAGTGCCCCAAGGAGGGCGCATGGCTCCTCTCAGGGAGCCAAGGTGAACCCAGGCAACTGAAGTGTGATGAGGAAGGAAGCAGCCAGGGGCATGGCAATCACAGAGCTGGGAACACTGATCATTTAGGTAACCACTGCTTGGGGAAGCCCCAAGTTTCTCAGCTATGACCAACCACCACTTCTAAGCTGTTAAGGGGTTAAGGCAAACCACAGTCCCAGTTTGCCTGGAATTGATTGGGTTTCCAGGCCTGTATTAGGCACTTTTTTGTGTGTGTGTGTGTGAGCCTCTTCCTTTTTTAAAAAAAATTTTTTTCTGTAACATACATTTTTAAATTTCAACTGATAACATACAAGACATATCGGGTTTTTAGAGATTTCCTTTACACATATACACATACACACATACACTTAAAATTATATTTATGACTATGTTAGTATAAAGATGAATAATTCATGCTGGCTACACTATTATATATTCATTATTATTATTATATTTATTTATTTTTTCTTCTGCTGATAAAAGGAATAAAAATTAGAAGCTTTTTGCGGGCCCCTAAAAAAATCACGGGCCCTAGGTACTGTCTTTTCTGTTTCATGGATAAGTCCGCTCTGGGTTTCCGCTAACGTGAGACTTTCCATTTTAAAACTAGAAAATTCTTGGGCAGCCAGAGACATCTGCTCGCCCCGGGTGCGGTGTTCTGCTTTTTGGAAAGTTCATCCAACTGGGCAGGGAATGCAATGCTGGAGGGGCATCAGCTCTCAGAGCAGAAGCACACCCCAGGCCCAGCTTTATCACATCCAAGTTCTGCAACTGAACCACTTTCTCTCCCTCGAATATGGGGCTAATGACACCAGCCATCAACTACATGAGGTGGTTGTGATGAGCCAATGAGTAATGCACACAAAAAGCACTTTGCAACATCGGACAGACTGTCAAACTACAGCAAGAAGGCCGGGGAGGGTTGGCGGGGGAAGTAAGAGGTCAACTGAAGGACTTGTATGCATGCATATAAGCACAACCAATGGACACAAGACACTGGGGGGTAGGGGAGGCCGGGGGAAGGTCAAGGGGAGGGGAAAAAAAAGGACACATATGTATACTCTTTGTAATACTTTAAGCAATAAAACAAATTTTTTTTAAAAAAGCACTTTGTTAAACAATAAATGCTATTGGTACTATTATCAGACAGCCATTTATAGGTATAACTTGGGGTGCCTGAAAGCGCCCATCTTTTTATATTCCCAGAGCAGGTGCTCTCTAGGTGCTGTTGTGGGCCGAACTGTGACTCCTGAAGATCCATATGTTGAAGCCCTAACTCTCATACCTCAGGATGTGAATGTATTTGGAGATAGTCTCTTTAAACGTTAAATGAGGCCATGAGGATAGGCCCTAATCCAACCTGGTTGGTATCCTTATAAGAGGAGGAAATTTGGACACACAAAGAGATAACAGAGATGTGTGTGCACAAAGAAAGGGCCATACAAGGACATAGAGAAACGGTGACCATCTGTAAACAAAGGAAAAAGGTCTCACAAGAAACAAAACCTGACAACAAAACCTTGACCTTGGACTTCTAGTCTCTAAAACTGTGAGACTACAAATTTCTGTGGTTTAAGTTCCCCGGACTGTGTTATTTTGTTGTGGCAGCCCCAGCAAACTAATAAAGTTCTTCTGGGGAAAGTGATTAAAACATTTCTCAGTACTAAGTCATTCCAAGAGCTTTGGACCACACTATCTCTGACCTGAGCCCTTGTGTCTTCAATGTCCTACCACACAGGGCAATTGTTAATAATGTAAATACCTATTAGCTGAACACCTACTTTGAACAGGTTACCTCATAGGCATTGTCTCTCATCCTCGAATAAAGTCTGCAAGATAGTTATTATTACCTTCATCTCCCAGATAAGACAACCCAAGCTCAGGGAGAGTAGGTACCTAACATGCCGAAGGTGATAAGAAGCAGAATCTAGTTTCTAAACCAAAGCCAAGTCCTTATTCAGCAACCAGAAATAATGCTCATCACGAATCTTTGCAAGTCCAGACAGGTGCCCTGGCATTAGAGTGAGAGAAGGAAGGTAGACAGCAGGGGCCTGCCTGACTCTTGGCATCTCTCTCTGTGGAAGTCCCATGACTTCTGCCTCCAGTGCCCAGCAGCACGAGACCCAGAGCAGCCTCTCAAGGAATCACTGCAGAGGACAAACCCTCACAGAGCAGCCTTCTCTGTGTTCTCCCTGATATTCTCTTAGCATATGTCCACGCAAACACTTGTACACAAATGGGCATAGCAGCAGCATTTAAAACAGCCCAAAACTGAAAACAGCCCAAATGCTCATCAAGGAATGAATGGATACATAAATGTGGTATATCCATACAATGGACTATTACTGGGCAATAAAGAGGAAGGATGTACTGATACATGTTACAATACGGATGTAGCTTGAAACATGTTAAGTGATGAAAGAAGCCAGGCATTAAACTATGACATTTGTATGATTCTATATGGATGTTATTTTTTAGATTTTCCTTGATATCCCATCTCAATTCTCCCTTTAGGCTCTGCTAGGTAAGGAGGAAAGTTCAGACAATACTAATACTTTCGGTGACTTTATAGTTATTTACATTTTATCTCTTTGAGTTTCCAGAACAGTGTTTTAAGTGTGACATAATCCCTATTTTGCAGATACAGAAGCTTGAGTAGCTGATGACTGGCCAAGCTGGGACTCAACCTAAAATTCTGTAGCTCGAGATTCATCATCTTTCCTCTATGCCAGGGACTCCAGATTGTCAGCACTTCCTGCAGAGAGCTGTCTAGAGAAAAGCAGGTATCTCCTCTTCACATTTAGGGCTTGCTCTAGTCAGATCCAACATTCTACAAGAGGATCTGGTATTTCTCTGCCTTTGGTAGCTAGGCATTCTCCAGAAGTCCTAGCTAAAAGGAATCAAATGAGATAAGACTTCCAAACAATATCGTGGCTGTTAACCTCCTTCTTCCTGCCAGTTACTAGCCTTGGGTATCCTATAAACACCTCACTAACTCCACCCAAGTTCTTGATGTATTTTCTTGGAAGAGTTTCCAACAAACCCACTTGCTTTCCCCATTTTATCTTGTTGCCTCTTCCATGAAAGTGCCTTGGCGTTTTGACCTAACCCTTCCCTTCTCAGGAACTAGGATGCCCTGCAAAAGGTAGGAGCAGCCTCCATGGGACCATGGATTATCCACCAGGACTACAGTCACACTCTAACAATGGCAGAGCGGGAAATTAGAAGGAGTCTGGTTCCTTGACAGTATCTTAGAGCTGCCACAATAGCCCTGGATTATCTCTCTCTCTCTCTCTCTCTCTCTCTCTCTCTCTCTCTCTGAACTTCTTGCAAGAGAAAAATAAGGCTGTTCAGGAGATTTCTATATTTCAGCTACTTAAGCCTAATAATGTTCTTTCTACCTGTTATGAGGCCACTGTGGAGCAAATAAAAGGTCTAAAAGCCCATGGTGATCTACAAAACATAAGATATTAGTGACTCTTTTATTAGTAAAACTAGAGGCCTGGTGCACAAATTTCATGCACGGGAGGGGGGTCCCTCAGCCCAGCCTGCACCCTCTCCAATCCGGGACATCCCTCTCGCAATCCGGGACCTCTGGCTCCTAACCGCTCACCTGCCTGCCTGCCTGATCTCCCCTAACCACCCTCCCCTGCTGGCCTGACCGCCCCTAACCACCCTCCCCTGCTGGCCTGATCACCCCTAACCGCCCTCCCCTGCTGGCCTGATCGCCCCTAACCACCTCTGCCTCAGCCTCCACAACTGTGGCTTTGTCTGGAAGGAGGACTGGATGACCGGAAGATGTCCAGTTGACCCGGTCTAATTAGCATATTACCCTTTTATTAGTATAGATATTATCCCTAGCAATATGTTTATTTGTTTGATGTTCCCATTAAGGTTCACTTGTTGAGTATCTACCACGTGTTTCAGATTGTGCCACATTATATATTTAATTATTCCAGATGAGCATTATTATAGTTAATTATAGGACCCAAAACTCAGAAAAGTTAAAAACCTGCCCAAGGTCATACAGTAAGTGGCAGAACCAGGAGCTGTGACTGTAGCTCCATGGGCTCTTTTCAGGACATGCATTATATGTCGCTCAAAGTATCGTGTAATAAGCTCAATACCAAACACTCGGGGAAATGTCCTGGAGTTCCAAAAGATGAAAGATAATGGGAGATCTAGGAATATATCCCAAGAAACTAGAAACACCAATCAGACAGGACATATGCACCTCTATGTTCATAGCAGCACAATTTACAATAGCTAAGATTTGGAAACACCTTAAGTGCCCATCAGCAGATGAGCGGATTAGAAAACTGTGGTACATCTACACAATGGAATACTATGCTGCTGTAAAAAGGAAGGAACTCCTACCATTTGCAACAGCATGGATGGACCTGGAGAGCATTATGCTGAGTGAAATAAGTCAGTTGAAGAAAGATAAATATCACATGATCTCACTCATTTGTGGAATATAATGAACAACATAAACTGATGAACAAAACCAGATCCAGAGACAGAGAAGCACCGATCAGACTGTCAAACCTCAGAGGGAAGGTAGGGGAGGGTGGGGGTAAGGAGGAGAGATCAACCAAAGGACTTGTATGCATGAATATAAGCATAACCAATGGACACAGACACCAGGGGGTGAGAGCATGAGCAAGGGGCGGGGCGGGGGACACATATGTAATACCTCGATCAATAAAGAAAATTTTTTAAAAAAGAAAAATAATGGGAGAGTAGCTGGAAGGAACAGCAGTAATGAATGACTGCTCCATCAACCCTTGACAGGTTTAGCCTCAAGCCTTACCCCTCCCATGGCCACCCTGAAGCCATGAGTAGCCTGGCCCTAATCATTCCCTGGACCTATCTCCCCATTAGATAGCTGGATAACATTTTATACTCTTTCCTAGGCCCATGCTATTCATTTACAGAAGGTAAATGAGAAAGGAAACTAATGTATTCTATGTTTAAGGTTATAATAATTTAATAAGTATGCAGTAATTTTAATGCAAATGTCCAATATTGGGAGGAAATAATGTTTCTCATCAAATCTATGTGTATTTTCCTACATCTCCTGCATGTCCTCCTTCAGCCCCACCTGCTCTGCTTCTTTTCCCCCATTAAAACCCATTGGCCATCTCACCCTAACCATCTCATGTCAACCCACTGGGTAGGTTTAGAGACTCTAATCTAAAACTGCTAAAGTACAAGCCTCTATTTCATCACCTTCTAATTGCACAGAAATTTTACTGCAGTGGAACTCCTTTCATCTTGTCCAGAATATATAGCAATATTTTATACATGAATATTTCTTGTTATTAAAATATGTCTCTGTGAATAATGCCCTTGTTAAAATAACCTTTTATAGCGTGCATTAGAGATTACAACCCTCTCAAATTGGTAGTATAAAAAATATATGCAACACAATATGAATTGTATATTGTTCTTTAAAGGAATTATTTATGTAGGGACTGAGGTTATCCTGAGTTTCAAATCTACTCAACACTCTTTTAGTCTCTATTCAGCCAACTGTACTCATATCTAAGTGCCATCATTCATTCTAATTAAGTTTTTAACTTCTCACTTTCTTAAGAAAGATGAAACTCCAATCTTGGCTCCTCTAAAAGCTGTTATACATATGACTAACAATGGCAGACACCAGCAACTGTATTTTAAATCTGGAATATTATGGGCAAAAATGTGTGAAAGCTGTGTGTCTATTATGCTGAGAACTACAAAAACCTTTTCCTGAGTTTAAAGCACTGAATACACAAGCTGGAAACTCTTATATGAAATCATGACGTCACAGTTAATTAGGATAGAGGGGAAAAGAAACTTTTCAACTTCTGGCCCACTACCTACAGCTTCTGCCTAAAGACATTTGTCTTTTGGTTTAAATGAAATCACTCATCTGAAATTCTCAATCACAAAACTAATAAACTTTCTTAGTGCTCTCTGGATGTATTTGAAGCTATCAAGCATCTCATTTCTTAAATTGCCTTCTTTTCAGCTTTTCTTTATCTCCTTATGATCTTTCTCAATTTATAGCACTTCCTTGGGACCACTTAGAACCATCAATCTGCGATTCCCATAGCCTGATCCCAGCCTCATCTCCTCCTGTCCCAACTCCAAGAATTCCCCAGGCCATCTCCCAACTAAGTTACAATCTTATTCTTCATCTTTTGGGTCCTCTTGACATAAAGACTTTGTAGATTTCACTCTTCCCTTCCCACCCAAGAACAAAATGCCTCCTGACTTGCCTTATAATAATAACTTCACCATTCCCTGTTAACTTTCTCTTTTAAGAAAGATTATATGGGCAAAGAAACTGAAATTGGGTGGGGCAAAAAGAAAAGAGAATAGGAAAAGGAAGACAGAAAAGGAAAAACTGTGCAACAAAAAATAAGTGAACAAAATAGAGAATAAGAGAGGACCAAAAAACAAGACAACAAAAAGCATAAAAAAAGAATTCCATTCTGATGGCTGATATTTTGGATCATGTAATAGTTTTAGTTATTTGAGCCAAATTTTATATGTATTATTTCATCTAAGACTCACACAGTGCTTTAAGGGTATCACTATGATTACTCTCATTGTATACTTATGTGAAACTTTATGACCAATAATTTCAATGAAGTCAGAGTCCTTTTGAAGAAGGCTAGGGAAGGAGTTGGAAGTGGGTGAAACTAGTTCTTTCTGGAAAGAGATTTTAGGATGAGTAGTTTGCCTAAGGTTACATAGCTTATGCACCGTTAGGATTCCAACTCAAATCAGTCTAACACCAAAGTTTCTGTTCCAAAGGCCCAGGAAGCAAAAAGGGGCCAACAGGTACAAAGTTACCAGACTAAAAGACAGGGTGAGAAGAATATTTCCTTTATCACAGACATCCGTGATGGACCTCCAGCAAGAGTAAGACTTGGAGCAGACTTTCTTTGATCATTTCACCAAAGTCTCATGAGTTCAGCACAGGGTGATAACTGAATATTTTAACTGTTCCAAGCAATTTATCAAGCTTCTAATATACTTATGTAAGTTGATACCTCAAGGGAAAAGACCAAATATAAATAGTTACCTAGTCACCTAGGGGAAATCTTTATAGTGATGGAAAGTATTAAAAAGCTAACATAGAATAAGAAATACAGCTAAAATGTCCAGAAAATGGCATATGTACCCACCCTGGTGGTATTTACCTGTGTGCATGAAAAAGTTTTGAGGGTTTCATGACCCAATAATGGTTCTATACACACTAGTATTTAAATCTCAGAAATCACTGGTAATAAGGAAAACTCCCTGGGAACCTGAAAAGCAAAAATTTTATTAAACCATTTTCAATAGAAGAATAAGTGGGGCCCAATAATCACCAACCAATAAACAGAAGCATTGTCTTCTAGAAGGCAAATAAAACCATCCAACAACTAATTATCACCTAAAAGAACATGAAACATTATGTAAGGAGAAAACAAACAGAGCTTCATGAAGCATACATGTCAACAAGCCCATTTAAATTAATGGGCTGTTTATTCTAAATATGCAGTGTAGCAGGAAACCAATCTTATCAGGTTGGTAGACTGATTTAGCCTGCTGCAATGGTTGTAAGTTGGCTATTTCTCAGACAGGGCCTCGCAGTCTGATTTTAACATTGGGAAACTTGCTTACTGATGGTGAAACAGAACAGAATGGAGCACAGATAAAATCTTTTAGCTAGTCAGAGATCTATATGCTACCAATTTTCTGAGTCTGATAACCACCAACCATAAAATTTTCTTACTGTTGGTTTTTATTTTTAAGGTAAGACTCGCACCCACCCTTGTTTCTGCCACCTATCTTTTCTGCAGATGATAACATCAAGTATTAGCATAAAGTGTCCTACGCTCTGGGACAGTTACTGTTTTATTTTACAAAAACACCGGGTTAATATTTATTAATAAGAATGCTAGCTAATAAAAATGACCTATCACCAGAGCCCCTCAGAGGTTATTGTCAGTTCTAAGTGAAAATATTTGTTAAATGAGTGCAAATCCAAATTTTGACCACAAACTAGGGCGAAAACCCCGTTAGTTGCCTTAAATACTTCATCATATTTCCTATTCACAACAGCTCTGTCATGTGGTCATTCTTTATCCCAACTTCAGATATAATCTTTCTCAGAATATTAGTAATACATGCCTATTACAGAGAATATGGAAAATGCAAGAAAACACAAAGAAAAAAATCAGGCACCTTTCATCAGTCATTGTTTTTTTTTTTTTTTTTTGGTTTGTTTTTGTTGTTGTTTTTTTGCCTATTAGATCCTACAGGTACACATTTTTCAGTGACACTTAAAAATAATTAAATAGCCCTGACTGGTTTGGCTCAGTGGATAGAGCGTCAGCCTGCAGACTGAAGGGTCTCAGGTTCCATTCCAGTCAAGGGCATGTACCTTGGTTGCAGGCACATCCCCAGTAGTGGGTGTGCAGGGAGGGCAGCTGATCAATGTTTCTAACT
>NW_005871072.1:9034379-9043686 GCF_000147115.1 Myotis lucifugus
CAGCTCTGAGGCTATGGCTGGCTAAAAGCAGGTATCTGGGTTTTTTTGGCTTCTATAATTGAAACTCTGTTGCCATCACTGGCACTCTAAGCTCTGAGGCCCCGGCTGGCTGAAAGCAGGTATCTGGGGTTTGTTTAGCTTCTATAATCAAAACATTGTTGCTTCCGGAGCTCAGAGCTGGGCCGCGGCAGGCGGGGAACCTTGGCTTCCTCCATCACTGGAGCAAGCAAGCCTCCTGTCCTCTTCAGCTGCATGGCTGCCGGCCGCCATCTTGGTTGGCAGTTAATTTGCATATCCTGCTGATTAGCCAATGGGAAGCGTAGCGGAGGTATGGTTAATTACCATGTTTGTCTATTATTAGATAGGATATATATATATATATATATATATATATATTATTTAAATTAAACAATTATTTCTTCTGTGACTACAGAATATTTATCTTATGGGCCTATTTATCAGGATAATGTAATTCCTCTATTTTTGCAATAAAATCATACAAAAGTCATTGAACACACCTCTAATTATTTTCTTTGAATGGATCCTTAAGTGTGTAATTATTTGCCAAGGGGTATAACTTTTAAAATGTTCTTCATTCCTATTGTCAAATTTCTTTCCATAAACCTTATAATAATTTATAATTCATTAGCAACATATGAGAGTCCATATAATTGCCAGCATTTAGAATGATCATTTATTAATCTCTTTAATAGTTTAAAAGATGTGTTATCATTTGCTTCAGTTGCACATTTTCTAATTTTATTGGTTACTTCTTATTTTGTAATTTATCCATTGGTTATTATTATAGATTTCTTATTACTTTCATATTTTCTTTATTTATCAGAAATATCCATGTTTTCCCAGTTTTTCACTAAGCTTCTAATTGTGATATTTTTATCAGCATTTTTCTGATTTTCATTCTATATCTTTCCCCTATTAACTCTTCCACTCATTAACAATCCCTGTAGCCCATCCATGATCCTTCTCTCTGACCTCAAAATCCAAGCAATCACCAAGTCTACAACTCTACTTCTACATACTATTGATTGCATTTCTTTTTATTTCAAGATACCAATGGTGCTCTATTTCCATCAGGGTAAAATCCAAGTTGCTAATAAGGCTCACCAGTCCATACTCTCCAGCCTCATTTCTCCCCAGTCCCCTCCCCTCATTCAATTCTAACTCCATTCAGCTACAGTGAGTCATTCCAGTTCCTTGAGGGCTTCATCCTTTTTATCACCTTTAAGCTATTGTGCTCACTCTATGCCTTGTGCCTAAAACATTCTTATTTCTGAGTTTTCTTCACTACTTAATTTCTTTTCAGGAAAGACTTCTATTTGAAGTCATGTATTAAATATCCTCCTGGAAACATGCAGTGACACCATCCCAACCTGTCCCACTATTCTTCCCCAGGCTGAGTACTCAAAGAGTAAAGGATACTTCTCTATAACATTACCATACAGACTGCCTGTTTGTGTGGCTAAATATTCTTCCCCAAACCCCATCCCCACACACTTTAAGTCTTGACATCATAACCAAGATCATGTTCCCCACAGCTGTATTTCTAAAGCTTATTACAGCATCTGGCACATAATCAGTTATCCTATCTAATAATAGACAAACATGGCAATTGACCGTACCTTTGCTATGCCCCCCCATTGGCTAATCAGCATGATATGCAAATTAACTGCCAACAAAGATGGCGCTAATTTGCATACTGCAGGCAGGGTGTGACAGCGTGAGTGTGAGCCGCCATCCAGGACCCGGGTGCGACCCCAGAAGCCGCCTGCCTGCTGCCCGTGATCGGATCCGATCCCAGGCCGCAGGCCGGCCCCAGAAGCTCCAGATGCCGTCTGCCTGTCACCCGTGATGGATCCGATCCCAGGCCGCAGGTGGGCTCCAGATGCCCCAGAAGCCACCTGATATGGCAGTAACTCTATCAGTAAGCACTCTGAAAGTCAGTGGCATAAATGCACCAATTAAAAGACAGATTATGAGGGTGAATCAAAAACAAAACCCACTTTAAATATAAAGACACATATAGGTTAAAAGTAAATGAATTAAGCTGCAGCCTGTTTTGCTCAGTGGATAGAGCATTAGCCCATGGACTGAAGGGTCCCAGGTTCGATTCCAGTCAAGGGCATGTATCTCAGTTGCTGGCTTGATCCCCAGTCCCTATCAGACCATGTGCAGGAGGCAACCAATCAATGTGTCTCTCCCTTTCCCTTCACTCTCTCTAAAATTCAATGGAAAAATATCCTTGGGTGAAGATTAACAAAAACAAAGTAAATGGATTAAGTAACATTAAAGAGATTATAAGAAAAATATATTCCAAATTTTGTTAGTTGTATAATGGTTATGTTTAAATTATTAACACCTAAGAAATTGGGTGAAGGGTACATATAATATGCTCTAATATTTTATAGTTTTTTTACATGTATGAGATTATTTCAAAATAAAATACTAAAAAATTAAAAATTAATAAAATATTAATTGAAATGTATCTGCATTACATGAAAAATCTCCTAATTGCTTCTAACATAATTTATTAAATTGTGCTAAAATTTACAAGAGTTCAATTAAAAGATATCTTAATTCTAAATGATATAATAGAAAATATATAATAGTGCACTTATCTGAATATAAAAATTTAAAGAAATGAATTTAAAGAAGGGATTAGCCAAAGAAAATATATGCACAACCATGGACACAGACAACAGGATGGTGATGGCCAGAGAGAAGTGGGGGGCAAGAGCTGGGTAGAGGGGGCAAAAGGGGGGATATAGGGACATCCTATATAATAATAATAAAAGGCTAATATGAACAGCAGAATGACCGGTTGCTATGATGCGCACTGGCCACCAGGGGGCAGACGCTCAATGCAGGAGCTGCCCCCTGGTGGTCAGTGCACTTCCATATGGGGAGTGCCACTCAGCCAGAAGCTGGCTCATGGCTGGCCAGTGCAGAGGTGGTGGCAGGAGCCTCTCCCACCTCCGTGGCAGCACTAAGAATGTCCAACTAATGGTTTAGACCTGATCCGTTGGGGGCCTAAGCCTTTAGTCGGACATCCCCAGAGGGCTCCCTGGCTGCCAGAAGGATGTCTGACTGCAAGCTTAGGCCTGATCCTCCATGGAGTGGGCCTAAGTCGACAGGTAGACATCCCCCAAAGTGTCCTGGACTGCAAATGGGCGCAGGCCAGGCTGAGGGACCCCCCCCCCCGCCTGAGTGCACAAATTTTTGTGCACCAGGCCTCTAGTCTATAATAATAAAAGCGTAATATGCAAAGTGACCGAACTGCCAAACAGTGGAACGACTGTCCGGAGGACCACGCTATTACACCCACTGGCGCCAGGCCAGCCAAGGCGGGTGTAATGTGATTGGTCAGGGGAAGGGAGAAGAAGAAAGAGAAACATCAATGATGAGAGAGAATCATTGATCAGTTGCCTCCTGCATGCCCCACACTGGGGATCAAGCCTGCAACCCAGGCATGTGCCCTTGACTGGAATCGAACCTGGGACCCTTCAGTCCACAGGCCAATGCTCTATGTACTGAGCCAAACAGGTTAGAGCCTAAATTTTCTTTTTATCTGTTGGTGCTGTGAGATAAGCACAATCATACAAGTTACCCTTAACTAAAGTGGGGTCATAATTAAATCCACGTTTATCGGGATTCCAGCCTCCTGCATTCTTCCTACGTGAATTCCTTTCAAGCTTTTAACTAATGACACAAGAGAGTACTGGGAAGCAGTAGGGAAGAAGGCAGGATTTTAGATGAGCAGTTTTCTGCAAAAGCTTTGAACTAAAATTAGCTCTCAATGTAGATGTGCCATGCTTATCTTGTGGCTTCTGTGCATTTTCTGGAACACTGCCATAGTCTCTCAGGATGTGTGTATCCCAGTTTAAAAAATGTGGTTTATAGTTCACTACTTTGCCCCAAAAGGTTCCATATAAAGGAAACTTAATAACTTTTTAGGCCAGAGAAATTGGGTCTAGAAACACGGAATAAATTATTTAGATGCTTAGAGCTCTCAAGTATACAATTACAATGTGCACTTAGGACTATTAGTTCTCATGTCTAGAAGTAAGCCAGTTGTCTTTAATGGACAGCTATAAAGTGCACTCTTCCAATTAATGATTGCAATAAAAGGATGATTTATATCTCTAAAAAATTTAACAACTAACATAAAATGCAAACCTAATGAATGTGTTTGTCATTTGACAAAGCGTCCATTTGAGAAAAGATCTTTCCTAAATTCCAAAATCACATAGATTTTTACAACAGTAAGCTAAAAACACTTAAATACATTTGATAAAGTCTTTTGATAAAAAAGTGAACTTGAGCAATTATAGACAGGTACACAGCAATTAATACATGCAGCCCTTATTTCAACATTCTCAGCAAGAGAAAAGAAATCAACAAATGACATGTAAACAGGATAAAGTCAACAGATAAGCCGTGTGAAACCAACAAAGATTTCCCTTGAACTTCCTCCTTAAAGAATGCTTCCAGTTAATGGCAAAATCATATGCGACATTATCAGTTAAATCATGTTTGCTTAAGTTAAGTGCGTGGTGAATTAAATGATTATATGCAGTTCATTCCACAGTATGAGTTCAGTCATTCAAAACATATCCTCTTTGTTTTGTTTACAAAGTCACCAGAAAAATAGATCTCTCAGGTATTTCCATCAAAATTCCTGTGGTTAATCAAAAACCTCCCAACAAACAAAAGTCCAGGACCACATAGCTTCACTGGAAAATTCTACAAAACTTTCAAAGAAGAATTAATATCAACCCCTTTCAAACGCTTTCAAAAAATAGAAGAGGAAGGAACTCTTTCAAACTCATTTTATGAGGCTAGAATTACCCTGATACCAAAACCAAACAAGGACACCACAAGAAAATAAAATTACAGATAAATAACCCTGTCCCTGAAGACATAAATGCAAAATCCTCAACAAAATATTAGCAAACCAAAATTAACAATACACTAAAAGGATCATATACCATGATGAAATGAGATTTATTCTAGGTATGCAAGGATGGTTCAACATTTGCAAATCAGTCAATGTGATACACCATATTAACAACATGAAGGATAAAAATCAGACGACTATCTCAATAGATGCAGAAAAAGCATTTGATAAAATTCAACACCCACACGTGATAAAAGCTCTCAACAAAGTGGGTACAGAAGGAGTGTACCTTAACGTAATAAAGGATATATATGAGAAGCTATTAGCTTACATCATACTCAAAGGTGAAAAGCTGAAAGCCTTTCCTCTACAATCAGGAATAAGACACTCTCACCATTTTAATTCTCTATAGTATTAGAAGTCCTAAAAACATCAACTAGTCAAGAAAAAGAAATAAAAGGCATCCAAATTGGAAAGAAAGAAGTAAAACTGTCACTATTTGTAGAGGGCATGATATTATATATAGAAAATCCAAAGACTCCATTAAAAAAAACTGTTAGAACTAATAAATTCAGTAAAGTTGGAGGATATAAAATCAATACACAAAAATTTGTCATGTGTCTACATACTAATAATGCACTATCAGAAAGAGGAATAAAGAAAATAATCTGGTTTATAATTACATCAAAAAGAATAAAATATCTAGGAATAAATGTAAGCAAGGAGGTGAAAACCCTGTATGAAAACTATAAGGCATTAATAAAAGAGATTGAAAAAGATACAAATAAATGGAAAGATATTTATGTTCATGAATTGGAAGACTCAATATTGTTAAAATGTCCATACTACTCTAAGTAATCTACATTCCAATGAAATTTTTCAAAGAAATAGAACCAAAAATTCTAAAATATATATGGTATCACAACAAACCCCAAATAGTCAAAATAATCTTGAGAAAGAAGAAGAAAGCTGGAGAAATCACTCCCTGATTTTAAACTATATTACAAAGCTATAGTTATTAAAACAGTATGATAGAAACAAACCCACAGATCACTGGACCAGAACAGAGAGCCCAGAAATAAACCCATGCATAAATTATCCACTAATTTATGACAAAAGGGCCAAGATATACAATGAGGAAGTATAGTCTCTTCAATAAATGGGGTTGGGAAAACTGAACAGCCACATGCAAAAGAATGAAACTGGACCACTTCCTTATACCATTCACAAAAATTAACTCAAAATGGATCAAAGATTTGAATGTAAGACCTGAAACCATAAAGAAGAAAACATAGGTGGTAAGCTCCTTGACTTAGGTCTTAGTGATGACTGCTTGAATCTGATATTAAAAGCAAAAAGAAACAAGTGGGACTACATTAAACTAAAATGTTTCTTCATTATTTTTTATTGATAAAGGTATTACATATGTGACCTTATCCCCCCTCACTCTCCCCCCCACCTCCTCGCTCCTACCCTCACCCCCCTAGTGTCTGTGTCCATTGGTTATGCTTATTAGTATATGCATGCATACAAGTCCTTTGGTTGATCTCTCCTCTTTACTCCCACCCTCCCCTGCCTTCCCTCTGAGGTCTGACAGTCTGATCGATGCTTCTCTGTCTCTGGATCTGGTTTTGTTCATCAGTTTATGTTGTTCATTATATTCCACAAATGAGTGAGATAATGTGATATTTATCTTTATCCAACTGACTTATTTTGCTTAGCATAATGCTCTCCAGGTCCATCCATGCTGTTGCAAATGGTAGGAGTTCCTTCCTTTTTACAGCAGTGTAGTATTCCATTGTGTAGATGTACCACAGTTTTTTAATCCACTCATCTGCTGATGGGCACTTAGAATGTTTCCAAATCTTAGCTATTGTAAATTGTGCTGCTATGAACATAGGGGTGCATATATCCTTTCTGATTGGTGTTTCTAGTTTCTTGGGATATATTCCTAGAAGTGGGATCACTGGTCAAATTTTTTCATTGCAAAGGAGACCATCAACAAATTAAAAAGGCAACCTACTGAATGAGAGAAGATATTTTTAAACCATATACCAGAAAGTAGGTAACATCCAAAATGTGTAGAGAACTCATAAAAATTAATAGCAAAGTATTTGATTTAAGAATGAGCAGGAGATCTGAATAAACATGTTTTCCAAAGACATACAGATCAAAAGAGGTGTTTAATATGCCTAATCACCAAGGAAATGCAAATCAAATCCACATGAGATATTACCTTATATCTGTTCGAATAGCTATCATCAAGAAGGTAAGAGACAATAGGTACTGGCAAGGATGTGATGAAAAGGGAACCCTTTTGCACTGTTGGTGGGATATAAATCGGTCCAATCAGTATGGAAAACAATATGGAGGTTCCTCAAAAAATTAAAAATAGATCTACCGTAGAATCCACTTTGGGTATATGCCAAAAGAAATGAAAATAGGATTATGTAAGAGATATATGCACTCCCATATTTATTATAGCACTAATAATATCATAATAGCCAAGATATGGAAAAACCTAAATGCCCATGAATGAATTAATGGATAAAAACAATGTGATATAGATTATAGATATAGACATAGACATATAACTATATATACAGGGTGTCCCCCCCAAAAATGTATACACTCTTTGAATAATTAATTCCAATGGGTTAAATCTGAAAAGAAAGAAACATCAATTGAGCTGTCAGCTGTAAAGTGTGTATTATTAAGACATGAGAAAGGGAGATATTATGCCATTTGTAACAGCATGGATGGACCTTGAGCACATTAGCTCATAGATGCAGAGAAAAGTGGTTGCCAGATGAGAAGGTGGTGGGTGAGAGAAATGGGTGAAGGGTCAAAAGATAAATTTAAAAACATTCCAGTGTTAGAGAAGACAGCCAGGTAGGTAAGATGCACCTATGGAATGATAGGTGAGGTGAGTATGTCCCTGATTGGCTGTACCACAACCTATACACACACGTTACCTTCCTACAGAGGGGCTAACAGCTCCTGAGATTAAAAACCCATTAATGTAATAAAGAACAAGATTGACTGCATAAACCACAAATGAAAAATATACCCCATTATGTCATAATCATACCATACATACTGTCATGAATTTTCAAGTGTGACTGGGTAAGAAAATTTTCACTTCCATATCATTGGTAGTCCATTTATAGATCCAGAAGAATGCCCAGTTATTGCTAGTACATATTTAATGTGAAAGAAACTTGAAAAATCATTGAAGAAATTTAGTAACACAAAAGTCAGGTGATCTGACTTCTCATGCAGGTCCTGTTACTCTGGTCTTGGCAAGTTGCTTAACATTTATATATTTTGTTGTCCTCATCTAGAAAACCCACGAGTTACGCTAGATGAGCCTATGCTTTTTCCCATTGAACATTATGTCAATTAGATCTAAGACTTACACGAAGCTAAAATTTTAATAAAATTCCTGGCAGGTTTATCTACATTCACTCTCTATCCTGACATTTAGAATCAACCAAATGTTTTACTATAATTTTTACTGATGTCATATCTCAGTTTTCTCCAATACTTTAAACACTGGAGTAAGCAAATATCAAAAAAAACTATATCTTCATTATAAACTGTGGAAGTGAAAGCCAGTTTTAAATTTCATCACAGTTCATGAAAAATAAAATTATAATCCACAAATGTTAAATTTTAGCTCTCTGGTTACTATAAGTTTGAAAGCCAACTTGTCAAATTCTTCAGTAAACCTTCAGGAATTGAGCTCTACACCGCCCTGAGATGCACATGACCTGGTCAGCAAGGGAAGCAGTGAAAACTCTAGAACTCATTAGAGCCTGGGGACGCTGTGGGAAACGCCCCCTCTGAAGGACGGAGAGCTGCTAGTTGAGAATTTGAGGAGCCCCTGAATTGAAATTGAGCCCCTCAATTTCAATTCTATTTGCAGCTTTGTATCACAAATAGAAATGGTGGAGAAAAAACACAGTCCCGCAAGTCAATTTAGCTATTATTTATCAAGGAAAGCCTGACTAAAATAACCTTTCTATTCTTATCGAAGGGCTTTTAAAACTGGTTTTTCAGGACTAGGATATGAATAGAAATTGAAAATTGCCCCATACACATTATAGTAATCAATTCTTAGGTTAGAACTCAGGGTAAAGCATAGAGAAGTGAACCAAATGTGCATGAATTTCTGTGAAACCACACCTCTCCCCCCCTCCCCGCCCTCCACCCCCCCCCCCGGGAAAAATTTATCCCACCCCGAATCTTTTTCCTTGGGCATTTATAGGAAATTGATTTTCTTAAAGGGAAAATTAAAAGGGGTGGGAATGGTTTGAGGACCCCCCCCCCAACCCCATGCCTTTTAGAGGTTTTTTGCGGCAAAAACAACCCCATTTTGCATTTTTTGGA
>NW_005871072.1:9043786-9111248 GCF_000147115.1 Myotis lucifugus
GATCAGCCCACTGGAAGTTGTCAAAATTTAACTGGAAAAAGACAAATTTAATACTAAGTTCTAATTTTAATCTTTTGCTTAGAAAACAAAGGAAGTTATGCAAGTAAAGCAGACATATTTGTTTGCAAATATGATTCAACTTACCTCTCTTGACTGAAAACCAGGACTTTCTGTCTGAACAGCCTGCCTGATTCCCCGAGGCGGGTCCAGCTGAAACGCCTGAGCACCTGGAGTGGGCTGAGTGGCGCTTCCACTTCACCTGCTCGCGCTAATGAGCAGTTCAGAGGCTTCTCCCTCGGGGGTGAGTCATTCAGGGAGGAGGTGGGTGGTGTGAAAGAGGGTGTCACCTTGTACAAATACCAATTCAATGAAAACAGGCTCACTCGTGGACCTTCTGTCTTTGGTGAATTCTTCTTATAATTTATGGCCTTGTTTGGCCAAAAACAAAAGTGCTGCTGTTATCACTTTTTAAAGTTGATATCAGCAACACGCATGACTAAATCACTGGCAAGGTGGCATAGAACTCAACCTATTTTGGATTCTCTTTCAAAAACCAAAACAAAGCACTCAGGGTAGAAGGAATCTCTATCTGCCCACAGTGGCCGAAGGCTGAGGCACAGACACACCCAAGGAAGTACACTGCCCATAGGAACCAAGATCTCTTAGGAGAGAAAAGTCCTTTGGCACCTTGAGATCAGAACATATGAAAGGAATCTGTTACACAAGTTCTACACATGGAGTATTTTGTAAAACTATCAGAGGAAAATACATTCTGAGATATAAGGGTTCTGATCCTTTTATTATTTTACCTTGTACACAAATGTGAAAAGGATGCTTCCCACTGTTTTCACATCTGAGGGCAGTTTCAAGACAGCTCCTGGAAGCCACAGGCCAGCTGAGCTATAGTCACAGAAGTGACTATAACAAGAACTAGAAAGATTCGGATTGGAAGTCACAAGCAATTGCAATATGCAGTCACTATGAACTGGGACATGACTTCCTTAATGTGCCCTTTATTCTAGGCTAAGGAATTTGAAAATCTAAAATGGAAAATGATTTTTTAAATTATATCTATCCATACATATATACATATACATGTATGTGTGTGTGTGTGTGTTTATTCAGCCCTTTAATGGAATTTTATATATGTAAAATATTTTAGAAATATGTTTTCAATTTCTGTGATGCTCATAAATGTTGGTTACCTTAATGTGCCCTTTATTCTAGGCTAAGGAATTTGAAAATCTAAAATGGAAAATGATTTTTTAAATTATATCTATCCATACATATATACATATACATGTATGTGTGTGTGTGTGTGTTTATTCAGCCCTTTAATGGAATTTTATATATGTAAAATATTTTAGAAATATGTTTTCAATTTCTGTGATGCTCATAAATGTTGGTTAGATTGAGGTTGGATATTAATACTACAGATGGGAAAGTTAAAAAGCCCCAGTATGATGTGGCTGAACTAAAAATATAAATTAGCCCAAATGAAAGGCTAAAAGAGTTTTCAGAGCTGGCTTATAGGGACAAGTAGTAACTTTCATTATAGAATGTTTAAATGTATGTTTTTGTTCTTCATAAAATATAGAACCAGAAAAACTTTTTACCTTGTAATGAAGTAAAATACACTACTCAAAGTACAGTGAAGGCTTTTGAGCTTTTACGCAATTATTTCTGCATGTAATTGAAGGTTTCTTTTATTTTATGGACCAGGAACCCATACCACTAAACCACACCAGTGTCTTTTCATTTAGAACCAAACCTTTGATTCAAAAAAAGAGCTAATTCTAAACACTTGGGAAAAATTCAGACCTACTTATCACTGAGAAGTAATTCAGAAAAAAACAACAAAAAAACAAAAATTAAGAATCTCAGTGTGAAGAGGTCAATCAAGAATGTGCCTGGGTGTGGAGGTGGCAAATAGGTTTGGCCTTGGTTTCACTCTGGACTTCCTTGAATGGGGAAGTCTTGAACATACTTAGAATAACTTGACTTCACCACACCTATTTCATTGTGAGTGTCGGAGTACCTGAGGTCTGTTTGCAGGGGTGGGGAACATCCAGCCTGGGGGCCATGTAAGGCCCATGAAATCATTTGGTCTAGCCCCACCAAGGCCTTAGGGGTGAGTTAATTAAATATTCGACCAAAAATAGCAGGCTAATTGATAATTTCGTATGGCCCACAAATGATCCTATATAATAAAGGCCTAATATGCTAAGTGTCCTGTCGTCCAGTCGGCCGTTCAACAAAATCAAAGCGTAATATGCTAATGATATGCTAAGGCTGCTCAACTGCTCGCTATGACGTGCACTGACCACCAGGGAGCAGACACTCCAACTGGTAGGTTAGCTTGCTGCTGGGGTCTGGCCGATCAGGACTGAGTGAGATGGGCTGGACAAACCCTGGAGCCCTCCTGTGGTCCCTCCCCAGCTGGCCAACTTCCAGTGTCCCTCCCCAGCCCCGATCATGCACCAGTGGGGTCCCTCGGCCTGGCCTTCACCCTCTCACAATCTGGGACCCCTTGGGGGATGTTGGAGAGCTGGTTTCGGCCTTACAGCAGAATGACCGGTTGCTATGACAAGCACTGACCACCAGGGGGCAGATGCTCAATGCAGGAGCTGCCCCCTGGTGGTCAGTGGGCTCCCACAGGGAGAGCAACGCTCAGCCAGAAGCTGGGCTTATGGCTACCGAGCGCAGTGGTGGTAGGAGAAACCTCTCCTGCCTCCGTGACAGTGCTAAGGATGTCTGACTGCTGGCTTAGTCCTGCTCCCTGCGGGCCTAAGCCATCAGTGAGACATCCCCAGAGGGCTCCCAGACTGCAAGAGGGTGCAGGCCAAGCTGAGGTTCTGGGATGGCAAATGTTTTTCTCAGGTGCCAAAGCCAACTGCTTGGTGCTGGCTGCCTAGAGGGATAGGAGGTTTGTAGACAGCTTCGGACTTACCCAGGAGAGTGCCATGGTTTATTAGCAATGTCTGCCACAGGCCTCAGATGGGGGAGTGTTTGCTGACCCTATCTCCCAACACAGGACAGTGCTTTTTCTATGTGTTGTATCCAAAGAAACAATCAGCCAAGATGAGCACTACATAATAATGAAAATTATATTACTACGTAATAATAAAAATAGCAAAATGTATGTAGCGCTTTTAATGTGCCAGGCATTTTTCTAAACACTTTTTATACATTAATTTAATAATTGTTATTAAATGATGGTTTCCTCCTGCTATATTCTGAATGTTTGTGGTTCCTCACACCCTGACAAATTCATCTGTTGAAGTCCTAACCCCCAAAGATGATGGTATTGGGAGCTGAGACCTTTGGGAGGTGGTTAGGTCAAGAGGGTAGAGCCCTTATGGCTAGGGTTAGTGCTTCTATAAAAAGCCCTACAGAGCTCTCTAGCTCCCTCAGCCATGTGAGGGCACAGCAAGAAGGCCCCAGCTATGAATGAGGAAGAGGGCCCTCACACACACATGCTGGCATGCTGATATCAGACCTGCTGCTTCTAGAGTGTGAGAATCAAATTTCTGTTGTTTTTAAACTGCTCAGTCTATGGTATGCTATTATATCTGCTTGAATGGACCAAGATACCTCCTCACCCCCAAAAGATTCCAAAAGTGATGCTAAAATGAAATCTACACTAATAAAAGAGAAACATGGTAATTAGCGTACGACCGCTACCCTTCCCATTGGCTAATCAGCATATCCTTATGCAAATTAACTATCAGCCAAGATGGCGGCAGCAGCCATGCACTGAAGCGAACAGGGAGGCTTGCTTGCTCCAGTGACGGCGGACTCCAACGTTCCCCGCCTGACTTGCCAGCCTCTCAGCTGCAACTCTAAGCAACTATGTTGCAAATATAGAAGCTAAACAAAACCCCAGAAACCTGCATTAGTCAGCCAGGCTTCAGCCAGCCGGACCACAACATTGTATCAAATACAGAAGGTAAAGGCCAGAAACCTGCTTTCAGCAGCGAGGCCTCAGAGCTAAAGCTGGAAAAAAACAGAATAAAAAGAAAAAAAGAAAAAAAGGAGCAGTTGGGAGCTTCAGTCACCCGACAGCCGGAAAACGGCCCTCAGCCCCTCAGCCAGACTGGCCAGGCACCCCAGTGGGGACCCCCACCCTGATCCAGGACACCCTTCAGGGCAAACCAGCCGGCCCCCACCCGTGCACCAGGCCTCTATTCTATATAGTAAAAGTGTAATATGCCTCCCAGCACCGGGATCAGCTGATCAGCGTGACAGGGGGCAGCGCCCAAACCCCCTGATCGCCCTGCGGCTCTGTGTGTGACAGGGGGCGGGGCCACAACCTCCCCATCCGCACTGCTCTGTTCGTGACAGGGGGGAGCTCCTCAACCCCCTGATCAGCCCTGCTCTGTGCTCATAGGGGAAAGCTCTCCAACCCCCTGATCGCCATGCAGTTCTGTGTGTGACAGGGTGCGGCACCCCAAACCCCTGATCAGCCCTGCTCTGTGTGTGACAGGGTAGAGCCATAACCTCTCCATCGGCCCTGCCCTGAGTGTGACAGTGGCGACGCCCCAACCCCCTGATCGGCCCTGCTCTGTGGGTGATATAGGGTGGTGCCCCAACCCCCCTCCACAGGCCTTGCTCTGTGTGTGACGGGGTAGAGCCATAACCTCCCCATTGGCCCTGCCCTGAGTGTGACAGGGTGCAGCGCCCCAACCCCCTGATCCGCCCTGCTCTGTGTGTGACAGGGTACGGAGCCCCAACCCCCCTGATGGGCCCTGCTCTGTGAGTGACAGGGGGCAGCGCCCCAAACCCCTGAACGGCCCTGCTCTGTGAGTGACAGGGGGTGGCGCCTCAACCTCCCCATCGACCCTGCCTTGAGTGTGACAGGGGGCAGTGCCCCAACCCCCCAATCGGCCCTACCCTGAGTGTGACCGAGGGTGGCATCGCAACCTCCTGATCCGCCCTGCTCTGTGCATGACAGGGAGCGGCGCCCCAACTCCCCAATCAGCCCTGCTCTGAGCCTGACCAGGGGCTGCACCTAGGGATTGGGCGTGCCCTCTGCCACCTGGGAGCAGGCCTAAGCCAGCAGGTCGTTATCTCCCAAGGGGTCCCAGACTGCGAGAGGGCACAGGCCGGGCTGGGCCCCCCCCCCCCCCCCGAGTGCACAAATTTTTGTGTACCGGGCCTCTATTCTTATCTAATAAAAGAGAAACATGCAAACTGACCGTACCTCTGCTACACCCACCAGCCACGCCCACCAGCCAATCAGGAGTGACTATGCAAATAAACCCAACCAAGATGGTGGTAGCCACAGAGGTGGAGCAAACAGGAGGCTTGGGTTGCCCCTGGCAATGGAGGAAGCCAAGTTTCCCGCCTGCCCTGGCCAGCTGTGGGCTCTGCTCAAGTCTACAAAGTTTCAATTATAGAAGATAAATAAATCCCAGATACCTGCTTCCAGCTACTGTGGCCTCCGCTCAAGGAGGGTCTGGGAGCCTGGGTTGCCCTGGGCCATGGGAGCCAGCAAACAGCCATTAGCCATTCAACCAGGCTGGCCACGTCCCCCAGCGTGGACACCCACCCTGAAGGGGGTGTGGCCAGCCTAAAAATGGCCCTCAGTCCCTCACCTAGGCTGGCCAGGCACCCCAGCAGGTTCCCCCGCCCTGAAGGGGGTGTGGCCAGCTTGAAAACAGCCCTCAGCCCCTCACCCAGGCTGGCCACACACCCCCAGTGGGGACCCTCACCCCATGATGGTGTGGCCAGCCTGCAAACTGCCACAGGCCCCTCACCCAGGCTGCCCCATGCCCCAAGGGAACCCCCACTCTGATCCAGGACACCCTTCAGGGCAAACCAGCTGGCCCCCACCTGTGCACCAGGCCTCTATCTATACTAATAAAAGGGTAATATGCTAATTAGACTGAGAGACCTTCCAGGAGACCTTCCGGACATTCTTCTGGACAAAGCCATGGTGGCGGGGCCCAGATAGAGGCAGTTAGAGGCTAAAAGGGGAGGGCAGTTGTGGGTGATCAGGCTGGTGGGGGGCGGGGCCGTTGGGGGCAAGCAGGCCATCAGTGGGGGTCAGTTGGAGGCGATCAGGACAGTGGGTGGTGACAGTTTGGAGTGAGCAGGCCAGCAGGGGGGCAGTTGGGGGTGAGCAGGCCAGTGGGGAGGGAAGGTGGGGGTGAGCAGGCCAGCAGGGGGGGGCAGTTGGGGGTGATCAGGCTGGTGGCGGGGGGCAGTTGGGGGCAAGCAGGCTGGCAGGCAGAGTGGTTAGGGACAATCAGGCAAGCAGGCAGGCAGGCAGGTGAGCGGTTAGGAGCCAGCAGTCCTGGATTGTGAGAGGGATGTTCGACTGCCAGTTTAGGCCCGATCCCTGTAAACCTGAAGTAGGACATCCTTCGAGGGGTCCCAGATTGGAGAGGGTGCGGGCTGGGCTGAGGAACACCCCCTCCCCCATGCACGAATTTCATGCACCGGGTCACTTAGTTATATATATAATAGAACAAATCAGCATCTCTAATCTATTATGCTGGGACTTTCTGGGGTTGAAAGATAGACGGTCCCCAATCTCCCTCCCAGGTGGAGAAAGTAAATGTTATGTGCATGTTAAAACAAGAGACTTATCATTATGGTGATAATTACAGAACCAGTTTCTCTTTGGCTTGGAGTGGACAGAGGTCAGTGCTGCAGGAGCTGGTGCATTGCTTCATCCACTTCGATGGCACCACCGTGATGCAGGTGTGGAGCACAGCAGAGAGCCCTCAGGAGCCTGACACCCATTTTCTGTGCAGACCCACTATTCACTATGGCAAAGCTCTTATCCCTTATGCCCAGGTCTTCCTTGGTGCCATAAGACCAATGAGTCAATCTCTTTATCAACTGGACAGATCACAATGACGATGTCAGGTGTTTTAAACCAGGACTCCGAGCCTGTGCTCCAATAGAGGACATAACAAGGGACCAATAAGTCAGGCCAGAGTTCCTAAGTGAGGCTTTCTGACTCTTCTTCATGCTTCAAACCAGCAACTACTCTTGCCCAAAGAAACCAGCAGAGATTAGGCGTGGCAGATGATAATGATAACAGTAACAACACAACAATAGTTTTAGTAGGTGCCAATCAGTACTAAGTGCTCTACATGTAGTATTTCATTTGATCCTCACAAAAGCCCTACAATATAGGAACTGCTGTTATATCCATGATAGAGATAAAAAACCAAAAGCCCAAGGTCAAATAACTAGGAAATAGATGCGTCTAAAATCCCAGGCTAAACAGGCTGACTTTGAGCCCACATTCTTGGGTATGAGGCTCCAAAGTGCCAGAAAAGAGCACAGGCACTTGGGCCAGGAGACTGTGGCCAGACTACTAGGTGACAGAAAAGTGCAGTGGCTTCTGGCAGGAAATGTATGTATATATGCATGGATGTATGCACCTATACACTCACAGCACCAACAATAATATACCACAGCCCACATACATTAAATCACAATGTCAGACCACAGAATGACCAGGAATCACTTCAGAATTTAGGGCCCTTGAATGATAGTGTAAATCTAACTACTAGTGGGGTTTTTTTCTTCCTTTTTAAATAGACTACATTTAGAACAGTTTTAAGTTCACAGCAAAATGAAGAGGTACAGAGAGTTCCTATATACTCCTGCCCTTATACATGCAGAGCCTCCTCTATTATCAACATCTCCCACCAGAGTGGTACATTTGTCACAACTGATGAACCTACATTGACACATCATAATCACCCAATGTCCCTAATTTGCATTAGGGTATCACTCTTGGTGCTGTACATTTTAGGGGTTTTGATGAATGTATAATGACATGTATCTGCCATTGTACTATCATGCAGAATAGTTTCACAGTCTTAAAAATCCTCTGCGCTCTGCCTAGTCATCCCTCTCTACCACAGAGCCCCTGGCAACTATTGACTATTTTTACTGTCTACACAATTTTGTCTTTTCCAAAATGTCATATAGTTGGAATCACAGCATGTAGCCTTTTCAGATTGGTTTCTTTCGCTTAATAATATGCATTTAAGTTTTCTATATGTCTTTCATGGCTTGATAACTCCTTTTTTTTTTTTAGCAATGAATAATACTTCATTGTCTTGGTATATCACAGTTTATTTATTCATTCACTTAATGAAGCCAACTTGGCTGCTACCAAGTGTTGGCAATGTTTATAAAGTTTCTCTAATCATCCAAAGGCAGTTTTGTGTTGTTGTTTTTTTAATCCTCACACATGCGCCTGGATTGCCTGGGTATGTGTCAGGAATCAAACTTGCAACCCTTTGGTGTATGGGACAACACTCTAACCACCGAACCATACTGGCCAGGGCATATGCAGGTTTTAAAATATTATTTACACAATATTTTGAATCAGTCATTTATTTATATTTTTCAGAAATTAAAAGTATAAAAAGGAATACAATGAAAAGCCTTTCTCTCCCTCCAAATAAAAAGTAGTTATTAGTTTCATCTGGGTCCTTTCAGATATATATATATATAATACAAATGTAAGATATAGATATTTCCTCCATTTTTTACACTATTGTTTGTGTATTACACTGTTCTGAATCGTGCTTTATTCCTTTAACATTATATCCTGAAGACCTTTCTATATTGTAATTTTCACAGCTGCTTAGCATTCCACAATATGAATTATTCCATAATCTATTTCATCAATATTAGTGGACATTTCCATCATTTCCAAGCTTTTGCTAACAAACAATGCTAAAGTGAATAACACTGTACACAAATCTTTGGCACATGTTTGTACTGTATATGACTGTAGGATTAATTTTTAGAGATGTAATTGCTGGATCTAAGGATTAGTACATTTTAACTTTGGTAGATAAATGTTACCAGATTGTCCTCTGTAATGGATTTACCAACTTATCCCTCTTACTCTATTTAGCTTCTTTCATTATTTGTTCATTTAAGATATTAGGCACTCAGTATGCTTCTAGTACTGTTTCAGTTCCAAGGGATAGAAAAATTAGTGAGACCTAGTACTTGCTCTCCAAGAGTTCACCATGTTTGGGGAGACAGACATTGGATTAAATAGCTATACTACACCAGAAGTCATGCAGAGCAATTTTCAATGCTGGGTATGGTATAGCAGAGAGACTGAAGAAGTCTACCTGAACCTGGGAGGTGATGTTGACCGACTTTAAGGTTGAGTGGCAGTAATTAGATGGTCAAGTGGAAAAAGAGTCACTCATCCACTCTGTCTTCCCAGATCTTCTTCTTAATGTCTCCCAGATTTCTGTTCTTCTTATGGATATAGTTCACAGTTTGGCAATCTGAGCAATCATTAATCACTCCAATTAGTGAGAGAAGTAGGAGCAGAGCTATAATTGGGTAAACAGGACTCACAGCCAAACTCTCCTTAATAGTGCCAACACTGAGAAACCCTGCTTGAAAGCTTTTCTACTCATTCCTACCCACCAAACCCAGCATTTTTGCAGCCCAGCAATACTCAGGGGGCTTAAAATTTCCTAGTCTCATGGTCTTCTTTAGAGAAACATGCGATACACTACAGATTACTGCAAGCCTCCTGGCCACAGGCTGAAATAAACCATTTCACAAAGATTGGAAGAATCATTCTTTCTTCCATTGAAAAACTTAGACTCACAAATCTAATCTTATAATCAAAATCTTACTTTTATATCTAGATTGTTATTTTGTAATTTCATGACCATCATTTCTGATTTTTTCAATTTGCAGTCAATTCATCCACTTTGCACTAGTCTCTTCATCGCTAAATATTCCGTAGTATTATATCATAAGCCCCTTGAGATTAGAGACCAGGCCTTCAAATTTGTCTTTATTCTAAATACATAGAACAGTTTTTGACTCATAATAGCATTCAGTAATTGTTCATTGAATGAAGGAGTGAGGATCATAAACAGTAAGTATGAATACACAAAGGGTATCCACTGTTTTCCAAAAATTTGGATTATCTGCTTTATAAATCTGATTTTCTTATCAGACAATTCTATCTCTGGCTAAATTATAGACTATAATACGCTCAAGACTATAAAATTAGCTCTTCAACTCACTTGTAACACTGTTCTCTTAAAACAATAGAAGGTTTCTCTAGGTTATATAGAGATTGCTCAAATAATAATTACCATAGCTGAATTTATTGCCCAAGGTTGGAACCTCCTCCCTCACTCTCTTCACATCCACATCCAATTAAATGGTCACTAGCCTACCACTGCCAATTCTATCTTCCAATTCAGTCTAACGCTTACCTTCCCGTTGACTCTCACCACCCCTGCTTTGGTTCCAACCCAATCATCTCGAGGGAATATTACTTTAATGACCTGCTTATTGGGCTCTTCCCTGTTCACATCTTTCCTCCTTCAGGCTATAAAGATCAGAGATAAGCTCCAAAAAACTCAGTTGATAGGAACCCACTAATAATGGCCGTTCAACAGGGAAGACCCACAGCACCCAAAATGATAATACCTAGAAATCTGCAGTTTATTATAGGAAAGAGATGCAATGTAGCAATCACATTAAAGATAAGCGTCACAGCTAAGGCTGTCTCATAGTAACAGGTCAGAGGGGACACTTGCAAGCTCCCTGGAAGTTATCTTCTTCCTGGAAGCATCTTTATAGGATCCACTTGTTCAGACCAAGAACCACAGGATCCACTTGTTCAGACCAAGAACCACTGAATTCATAAGGAAAAAATGCACAAAAAAGGAAGGAAGGAAGGAAGGAAGGAAGGGAGGAAGGGAGGAAGGAGAGAAAGAGAGAGAGAGAGAGAGAGAGAGAGAGAGAGAGAGAGAGAGAGAACCAAAAGGAAATTGTGGAGAAAGTCTATAATATTCTGTACCTTTCAATTGGTAGAAAAATGTCTAAATCATGCACTCATGCACCTAACCCCCAAATCAAGCAAATTAAAGTTTTTCACTTCATGGAAAATAAATAAATAAATAAGAACACTGACTTGTGAAGAGAACACCCAAAGGGATCTCAGTTGGAATTCCTTACACCATGCTAGTCACATAGGCACATTCCTGCTAGGTGACGAGGCCTTCTGATGTCTGTCCCTAAAGAATGCTGCCAAGCCATCCTGAAACTCAGAGGTGCATGGTTACTATTCCTCAGTGTTCTCTATAATTTTGTGTATTTTTACAATTTAAAAAGCTAAACATTTTGTTAAGTAACCAAAAGTTCAAAATGCATGCAATTATTTGATTTAGTGAATTAAAAAAAAAATCTATGCTCTTAAAAATAAGTGACATTTTTAGGATTGCGGCTAAAATTTGATATTTTAAAAATCATAAAATGCTAGAAACACATGCAATATTTTAAACAGTTGTTTTCTACATTCCAATTATGAGTAAGATAAACAATATTAACTTAATAGGCATGTTTTCAAAATATCACTGGTTGCTTGAGTATTGGTTACCAGCTAAGTCTTAGGGGAAACATACATAAGCTGTACATATAAGCAAACATATATACATACCTTCATATACATGCATACCTCCATATATTCATATTCACACATGTAATACATATATTTATGCATGCATCTCATATATATTAGATTTACACACATAGAGCACATGTATATTAGATTTATATATACCTATCAATAGCTCTACCTGTACTTATCTCCCCTATTAGAATGTAAATGTCTTTTCCCAGCCAGCATGCTCAGTGGTTAGAGTGTCAGCCTGCACATGGAAGGGTCATGGGTTCAATTCCCGGTAAAGGACACATACTTGGTTTGCAGGTTCAATCTTGGCCCCAGTCAGGGCTCGTGCAGGAGCAACCATTCAATGTGCCTTTCTCACATTGATGTTTCTCTCTCTCTCTCTCTCTCTCTCTCACCCCCTAGCTGCCCCCCTTTCCACTTTCTCTAAAAATCAATGGAATAATAATCCTTGGGTAAGGTTTAACAAAAAAGAAAAATGTAAACATCTTTAGGGCAGGAGCCCAAGTGTCTACACTGGGCCTGATCTAGCCAGTTCTCAATGATAATTTCTTTTCTCTCTCTTTTTTTTTTTTAAAAAAAGGAGCTTTTCATTTTCCATTTATTTATTTTTTTATTGATTTTAGAGATAGAGGAAGGGGAAGGGAGAGAAACATCGATGCGAGAGAGAAAAATCAACTGGTTGCCTCTCTTACCCACCCCAACCAGGGATGGAACCCACAACCTGGCATGTGCCCTGACCAGGAATCAAACCAATGACCTTTCAGTGCACTGGAGACTCTCAACCATGTGAGCAACAATGGCCAGGTCTCAGTGATTGTTTCTTAATTGAACATACTCACATTACCATGTGGCACATGGGAACAGGGACTGGAAGACACCTGACAAGAAAATGAAATCATCAGACCCTTTCTTCTCTTGCATCTACCTTCTCGGTATCTCAGCCTTTGATAGACGCCTTCATGCCTATGACTCTATTGTCATTTACCTCTTACACATTCTGACTGACTGAATCTCTCCCAAATTGTGTCTCTCCACACATAATGTCTGAAGAGCCCCCACTGACCATAACTTCAGCCTCTCCCACTCATTTCCTGCACCCATTCCTCCCACCCACTTCCTCCCCCTCTCACAGTCCTTCTCACAATTCATCTCAAAATGGTCTTCCATTTCTTTCACTTTGTATAAGCAAAGTGTAAATCCTGCAAAAGAGAGCAGAGGTTCTAGAAAAAGTTTAATTTCCAAACATTATTTAAACTAATGGATTAGCCTTTACTGAAACAAAATTTATAACATTAATGATGTCCCTAAAAAACAGTGATTTTTAAATTCTTTGGAGTTGATGTGCATTATTATCACTTTGACTTCACAATTCCCCCTGCCAACACTCCAGTACTCTCCATAAAAAATTATATATGTTTATACATTCAGATGTCTACCATAAAAACACATCTTGACTTTCACCAGTTCTAACGCTAATGCCTAAAGAAGAAGAAAGAAATAAAGAATAAAGAAAGTGAGGAAAGTTTCAACTAACAAACCAGTCAAATCCTTAAGACATACTAAAAAGTAATCGAAAGACTCAACTAAATTCATTTTTATACATAAAAGGCACTACTAACCTATAATTCCAAAGTCAATACTGTTTAAAATATTAGTTACTTTTTAAAAAAACGCATCGTATAGAACATTTCCTCCCAATTAGAGAAACCATCAAGATCCTTGTTCACAAACCCTACATTAGCCAATAAAATATGACAGTCCTTGGCTCTGAGCACAGAAAGAAACCAAGATTGATATGGTAGCATCAAACAGAATAAAAATGTTATAAAATAAAAAATATAAAGCCTTTTATTAACATAACTGATACAACTCAGAATCAACCCTCCTCTTTGTTCTTTTTCCTTATGGCCACAGGTTAGCAATCCTTTCCTTAAAGGGCCAGATAGTAAATATTTTATTTTAGGCTTTGTGAGCAATGTCCAAAAACTCACCTCTGCTGTTGTAGCATAAAGCAGCCATAGACAATATGGTAAAGAATGAGCAGGGGAAGAATGGTCTGGAGTGGCTGGAGCTGGCAGTGCTGGGCCAGTCTCTGATCTGTGCAACTAACCCTATGGGGGAAAAAGCAAAACAAAACAAAACAAACAAACAAAAAACATGCCTCTTATTGTGTCTCCTCTCCCTGTGGAGAGGGAATGCTAAAAAGGTCATAAAGTTGAAACCTCACTTTCAAAACAAAAATACTGAGGTTCTGAATGGTCAGGTGACTTGCCAAAGACCCCACAAGTTCATCTGTGTGGCAGTCAGAACAGAGCCCATTCAAAATGATGGAACACTTCTTGACCACTTACCATGCCTGGTAAGCTTAGAAGCACTTACACCTTATCTGATTTCATCGTAACAACTTTCTAAAGTGACACTGACATCTTCATTTCACAAATGAAGAAACTGAGATTCAGAGAGGTTAAGCAACATGCTTCGAGTTTCACAGCAGGCGCATGGTAGAGAAGGAGTCAGGGTTTTTAACCCTCTGCTACTGGCTGCGGCTCCTCCTGCTGCCGCTGTTGTAACATGCCTGCCATTCCACCCTCCACTGCTACTATCCCATGATCCCCTCGAGGAAAAGCCTTCTCATTTTAGTCTGTATATTGTCTGTCCTTGGAAGCCAACAGTAGACTTCCCACTGTTGGATCTGACCTAAGGTGTCATGGTTAGGAATTTCTCCCCCAGAAGTGCTCGCATAACCTGACTTGTCAATCCAGTCTAACTGTAATTCTGCAACACAGAAACAGGGAGTGGACCTTGCCTTCACACACCCACGGCCAACCCCACGTAGAAAGGCTGAGAATGGAAGTGTTTGGTGTTTGCTTCTGCAACACCAATCCCAGAAGCCCCACCTAGGTGTCCCTCCTACTCTGTTAGCTGCTTGGAGCAACTCTGGGGCTCACTCCAGTGTCTGTCACCAGGCATCCAGGGAAGGCCTCAGACAAGCTGGACTGTAATTCCCTTTTGTCTCACAGCTAAAATGTGTGATTCTTTTAGGAAGTCCGGCCTTTCTGGCACCCCTAACATTGTACTACATCAGCATCCACCCACTCTATCCTCTTTGTTTATTCATAAGCTCTGTGGAAAAAGTAGGTGTAGAAAATGTAGGAAGAAATAAAGAGACATTCAGTGCACACTTCTTATCTGAATAAATGTATTTCCTCCTGAAGGTTTGGAAAGTGTCACACCATTAAAAGGAAAAGCCATCACAGATGGCAAGCTCTGAGCTGAAAAAGAAAAAGTTTTATAAATTGATGTGTTCATGTCAGAGAATTCAGTATTAATCTTTATGGATCCTATGCATGAATGTACGCCACCATTACTTGTCCATTTACTTAAGAAGTTATGTGGTCTGCCCACTTTTATTTCCATCTTAGACTGTAGGAAAGGGCATCTATAAAGTGCATGATCCTCAGATTACTGAAACCTAGAAGTATACACTGAGAGGCCAGATTATTATGACCACCCCATCAGTACTTCATTGACACTTCCAAAAATACTGACTATTGAAAACTTCCTAAGCAAATACTCTCAAGGTTTTATTATTATTATTATTTGCATAACTAATTCACTTCATTGTACTGATGGGGTGGTCATAATAATCTGGCCACTCAGATTCCTTCTCTGCCTTTCCTTTCCCAACCAAGCCCATTTGCCTCTGTTAAAATAGATAGGTTCAAATGGGAGCCAACTTCTATCTTGCAGCAAGGTCTAATAAAGCTCCTCCATAGTGTCTGTTGTCCTTTACTCTTTCATCCAAATCCGTATTTCTCCAACAGTAACGGAGAAAAAAAATCTGGAGTCAAATTAGGTGAGACAGCCCATAGGAATCTCCAATAAAGTAGGACAAGACTGGGATAGTAAAGCAATGGGTCATATCATCAAAACAGCTGTATTACTAGCAAATGCCTTCCTTTTCCTTTCACTCACCCAGCAGAGTCCATGGCAGAAACAGTGCGGATGGGTTTCTTTCAGGGACTTCCTGGGTTAACTACAAAGATTAGAAGGAAAGAAAGCCAACGTATTTCACATAACCATATAATTTGTCAAGATAGCAGAGGCAAATCAAGAAATGTTAAAAAATTATGTCGTTGAAGTCATTTACTGAAGGTAAACAGAGCTATTTTAAAATAACTAAAAAATTTTACCACCAAGAGGATCTCACTGGAGCACTTCAGATACCTCTGGGCAAATGCCTAACCACAGTAAACAAACCCTAATGTCCTACCTGAAGTTTCCACAGCCGTGTGCGTGGCTGGCAGCTTCCTGGGTCTCCCAGGGAAGGTATGCAGCCCGCCCTGTGGGCTGACCCACCCTGCACAGCCAAAGCTGACAGGGCCTGAGCAAATACACTGGCAAAGGCAAAAGCAGAGGAATTTGGCAGCTCTGCCTTCCTCAGAAGGTGTGGCATAAAGAGCAAGTCCCTCAGCCAGGGGCGATGGATTATCTACAGCCTCTCTACAGGAAAGTACCACTAAATTGTCTTTATCCAGAAATCCACATTCACATTAAAACACCCGTAGCTTTGCTTTCCTTCCCTACTGACATCTTTAAACTATTGAAACAAAATTCAAAACAGAACAAAACTTACTCTGGCAAATGTACTGAACCAAGTACATGGTGGAACTAATACAGGATCTTTTACATAAATATCATATCTACTCCCCTTCATGGAACACCAGAGACAGCTCCTGACATTCGGGGTGCATTGTGGAAACCCAGTAAGGATGACGCAAGTACCTCTAACATCCCACGGGGAATGATAGGCTTCAGGCCCAGAACAGGCCCTCCTCTATAGGGACCATTTCCAGTCCTAAAGGGCACTATGTGTATAGGGAGATAATAATGTCTCTAACTATACCCTTGTTTCCACAGGCCACATCAATCACGGAAAATGCCAAAGACTTGAGAGGAGTTTGGTTCCAGCCCCTATCTTATCTCAAGGATTCCTATTAGACGCAACATGAAGTCAGTCACTATCCTTACAGTTTTGTTGTGTTTCTGCTTACTTTGGACACAATCCAATGTTGGGTCATAAAGGTACTCTGTTGGCCTGCATGTGGGTAAAACTCCTTCTCTAATGGAGGGGAGGAATCTTATGCTGAGTGAGGAATCAGGGAGACTGAAGAGGTAAGCTGAGTTGTCACTCTGAGCAAAGGGCTGAGTCTCCTGTTATTTCTCAATGGGAGTCAATTGTCATGGTCCTGTGAATCACTGGTGACCTAACTATGACCCTCTTGAAAAAACATCGGGTGGGTGGAGCACTGAAGTGTTTTTTTGTTGTTGTTGTTATTTTGTTTTTTTCAATAAGGAAGACTGACTTACCATAGGTAGGGGTAAATGAAACAATAAGCCAGTTCCTGGAGACCAAAAAAACAAACTAATAGACAATAAGGAAGTCCGGATGTAACTGGACAACCAAGGAATCCAGGCTGCCTGTCACTGTTTCAGCCAATTAAGCGGAGACAGGGGTGAATCATATATGAGCATTTATTCCAATAATGCCGGCAGCATGGGAGAGCAGCAGATCATCCACAAAAATCTGCTCTGCCTCTCCCATAAGCCAGCTGCTTATATTTGATAGAAGGTCAAAAATTATGTGGGAAAGTAGGAATTACAGGTATGAGAAAGTAGGCACTGGATAATCATTGCAGGTTACAAGTCATGCAGTCTGGGGAGGGGGGGGGGGCGCATATAAAGAGCAAGCACCTCCAGGACTAGATTGTTTCAGCCAGGAGGCTGTAAATCTTTCCATAATAATAGGCAACTCTCAGGACAGGAGGATGGACTGCATTCTGATGTTAGCTACCATGTCCCAGGGCATACAACTCTCAGCCAGGTTAGAATGTGCTTTCTCTAATCAGAACAGAACAATCATAGTTAACAGAGCATGATTGATATTTCTTATAATTCTAGCTGGTCCCCAATATTCTATTTCTGCCCCTAAGATTTCCCACTGCTATTTCTATCATCTCATATCTATGAGATTAGTTTTAGCCGAAAAGTCTCATCCTGCTGGACTTCCTTTGCTTTTGTCTTGAAAGAAGGTCATGGGGATGGAAAACAGGGAATGCAGGATCTAAAAAGAGGAAGACATTGAATAAGCAGTAAGCAATCAGTCTACAAAAATAAACAGGGGAAAAATCAAGCCTGATTCTCTAGAACTGCTTCCCTGACCTGGCTCAGTTCTTGATTTATACCATGTACACACCTGGAAGTGGCATTCAGGGCTTTTACCATGCTACAAGCCAGCCCAGTCACTTCTGCATTAAGGGAACCTACAATTACCAGCATAACATAAGTGGTTAAAGCAATACATTCAGCAGGGCTCCACAGGTGATCGTTTTGCAGTCAGTGAGAAGGTCTCTTTTGGTTCGGACCCTCTGTGTTTCTGGGGAACAAGGCCCCCTGGTGAAGTTGGCAGGGATATATGAATAAACAGTTACCCCACATATCAGAAACCAATCAGCCAGCAGCTTAGTATGTCTATTACTATAAGGGAGGGTGGAATTATCAGAAGAGTTTATATCGTAGTTATTAGAAACTTAAAGACTAGAACACCCAGTAAAAGTCAGACAGTCACATAGGAAGCTACTACAGCAACCTTTAGAGAAAACATTCCTGCATCCTTTTCCCAGACAGTGTGTCCCAACACACAAAGGTCTTCATATGTGACTTTCCTCCCAAAATGAATAGAATGATTTTAATTCTATATATTAGTAATAGGTGCCCCAACTCCTACTTGGCAAGATGTAAAAGTCTGTTCTACATGGGTTCCTCCCTTGCCAGCTTCAGAGCAGCTGGAGTGGTGAGAAGCTCGTCTCAGAGTCCTGTCCATTTCTCCTCCGGTTGGCCCATCATCCTTGCTCTGCTCATGTCTGTCTAACTGCCTACCACATCCCCTCAAGGATCTTGGCACTGAATTCTTTCAGAGAAAAGGGGTGTAGGGTCGCTTCCATAATTGCTTCATATTGAGGAGGGATGAAGTTTTCTTTCAGAGCCAAGAGATCCTTATAGTAATGGACGTACTAAGGGCCAATGGAAGGAGTCTAGAGGTGGTCTTCCCTGAGTACGAGTAGGGCTTGTAACCTGGTGGAGACAAACTGTGTTATAACTTTTAGTATTATTGGGGTAAAAGCTAGAGATAAATCCAGGATCCATTTCAATTCATAAATGAAAAATAAAGCTTTGAACCTAATATTCACAACTGTGCATTATACTCTACTGAAACACAATTTCCCCCCTAAAATCACCCTCATTTTTATTAAGGAGCCAAATTAAGACCAACTTATTTACTGTTTTAAGTCTAGTTTCATTTGCATGAATACAATAAGAACAGCAATTGATCATATAGGCTTTTATAAAAAATCTACTTTGCTGGAATCTCATGATTGAGCTTTAATTAGCCCCTCAGGGCAAAGAAGCTAGCCACTTAGTTGCCATCATGTTTTCCTGCAATACCTATAGATTTCAGTGAATTCCTCACATTCTTGAGGTTCCTTCCTTGCCATCTCTCAGGAAAGCAACTTTCATTCCTTACTTGGAAAGACTGCCATGAACCACTGACCAAGCAAGGTACCAGGCTATTTCTCCAAGGCACTCTTACTGGCTTCAAAGTCAGTCTTCATTCTTTAAAACTTTCTGGCAACATCCAGAGTCCAGGCATGTCTCTTTCAGACATGACATTTCAGTCAAAGTCTTGGTTAATAAAAACCATAATCAGAAACTGATCTTATTGAATTCATACAAAGGAATGTCTTGCCATGACTCACTTATTAAGAATTGTCAAATTCTGGGGGGATCGGGTAGGGAGAAAAATACATAATTTACTGAATTGTTTTAAGAAAAGAAATGTTTCCTTATGTCTGAAAAACAAAAATTAAAAATCAGCAATACTTTCAACAAAAGTAGAAAAACTATATAATTATTTTCAGTTCATTCAGTCCCATAATCAATTTTTGTTTCTCTGATTTGACTCACCAGTACTTCTATAAATCCAGATAAATTTATAGACTCCTAGAGATTTTTGCATCTATTTTAATAATATGCATATATAAATACTAGAGGCCCGGTGCATGAATTCACTGGGCTGATTGGGGGTGGGGCTGGCTGGGAGGAGGGGCTTCAGGCAGTTGGCCTGCTGGCCCTGCCCTGTGGTTGAACTCCCAGTTGAACTCCCGGTCAAACTCCTGGTCAAGGGGACAATTTGCATATTAGCCTTTTATTATATAGGATAATATAGTTATTGTTTCTTTATTTGACAAAGCTTCCCATGTACCTTAAGTATAAAATTTTCCTTCATAAGGAGAGAATACAAATCCTTAAGGCATTCTAGGGCTTATTGAAATGACCAAAAGCCAATTCTAGGTCAAAAAAGTTTCTTAAAATTCAAACCCTGGGCAGGTTGTCAAACTTATTTTACCAAAAGATTATATATCATCCTTATTATTATGAAGCAGTATTAGATTAGTCATTCAAAGTGACAAAAGGGTATTCAACACAAACATGGGCTAGCAAAACTTCAGCTCCCGCAATTAAGAAGACAGCCTTTTTAAGTAATCAAATACCTGATTAATATAACATAATATATAATCATTTTAATAATTTATAGAACTTTTGCTTCCTGGGAAAAAACAGGAAAGACCTTTTCCCCTTTTAACAGACTAGAAAAGACTAAACAAATTCTGCATTAGCTTACTTTAGTTTTATTTATCTAATTAAATTTATTATTCAGATTACCTATAATTTTCTTTTAAGATTTCTCTTCACAACCTTTCAACTTTCATAAACCTTCTTACCCATTTAGAAATAACCAGCTTTAGAACTCACTTTCTTTTTTCCTTTAAAATGCATCTCCATGCCTCATGCTTTCTATTACCCAAACTATACAATTTCTTTTCACTTGGTTAGAATTCTTAACTCTTAGAAATCTTAATTTTTAGGCGATCACTAAAAAGTAAGCAGTTAGCATTCTTTAGATTGGCAAATACATTTATACTTTTGAGAGACATATTTCTAATAAAAAACATTCACTAATAGTTCCAAGTCTTTTCTAACTTTTCTGTAATAAAAGGTCAAAAGTAGATAAACTCAAATAAATTAATATTTCAGTATCCTGTTATTTTAAAATACCTATATATTTAATAATTTCTACTATTTAAACAGCAGAACTCCAAAGTTTTAAGTTATCAAAGTCTTTACTATTTTTTTTTCCTTTACAAAGTGGGAGTGGTCCCTGCACGAGGGCACTTCTACAGATCTGGCCCTTCTAGGAGAAAAACTTGGGGGGTTAGAGGGTTTATTTCTTATAATTTTCTTTCTGAATAGACTGTAGCAACATGAAATCTTGCATATAAGAAGAAATCGTATCCTATTTCAAGACAGAAACAAAAACAATTCCTAAAGTAAATAAATGAGTACTCCCAAAAGGAGGGACTGGGACATTAGCCTGAGAATCCAAAACAGCAAATAACCTTTGGTTCTGAGTGGCACAAAGCCCAAATAGCAGAGACAAAGGATTCCCTGTGTTCATAAAATGGTGAAGAGTAAACTAAGTCCCCAAAAGGTAAGAAAGCAAGCAAAGAACATCCTTATCCAAAGTTACATTACAGACGGACAAAACTCTTACTAGCTAAGCATTTGGGGTGGCTGGTGCCTTGAGAAGGAGAGCAGGGAGGGTCCCCAAGATTAAAAACTCGGCAGTTCCTAGCAAGTTCTTGCAATCCATGCCACAGGTTCAGCCTGTCACAAGCAGCTAGGGCCCCCCAGCAAAATGAAATATGCCCCATCTTTAAAAAAATTAAACCAGGGTGGGAACGACTGGGGAGAGGTCAATGGGGGGGAAAGGAGACATATGTAATACTTTAAGCAATAAAGAATTTTTAAAAATTAAACCAAACAACAAAGAGACATAAAACAATCAAGAGACACTCTTATATACAATATTGCTGGCATGCACAACCCACAGACAAGAACTTCACACCATGCATTCCTAAACAGTAATCTCCACTTCTCTCCAAATAAGAGGCTATTTAAGAATGAGGCCAAGTAGCATTGCAGTAAAACACCTTTTTCCTTTTTTCATTGATAGATAAACATAAGTAGCCCAATACCCCAAGATCCGTACCAATGGAGTATCTTTTGGGATCGAGCCACTAGCACCCATCCTTGAACAATTTAAGCAAGATTCCAGGCAAAGTTACAACAGGCTAAAACCACCCTAATATACAATATTTATGAGTGCGCACAACAGACAGACAACCATTGTGGCTAACTGCACAGCCAGACCTTACCATGCACAGCCAGACAAAATACCCAGGCAAGAACCTTTAGACTCACAGCGGTTCTCAACCTGTGGGTCGCGACCCTTTTGGCGGTCGAACGACCCTTTCACAGGGGTCGCCTAAGACCACTCTGCATATCAGATATTTACATTATGATTCATAACAGTAGCAACATTACAGTAATGAAGTAGCAACGAAAATAATTTTATGGTTGGGTCACAACATGAGGAACTGTATTTAAAGGGCCAGAAGGTTGAGAACCACTGCTTTAGAGGCTGTTTGCAACCAGGAGCTGATCAAACTCACCCCAAACAGGGGGCAACAGACAACTGGCTTCCCCCATTACAGAGTTTCAGAACGGGAAAATTCCTGGCAGTGCTACAAATAAAAAAGGTCAGGCCTCGGCCCTGGAGACCCCCAGTCCAGAGAGCAAACAGGATCCTCCATACTCACCCAAGAGAACGCCCCACTAGTGTCCCACCAGAGTCACCAAATTATGTAACTGGACAACCAAAGGGTCCAGGCCGCCTGTCACTACCTCAGACAATTAAGCAGAGACAGAATTGAATCATATATGAGCATTTCTTCCAATAATGCCGGCAGCATGGGAGAGCCGCAGGTCATCCACAAAAATCTGCTCTGCCTCTTCCCATAAGCCAGCAGCTTTTGTTGGGTAGAAGGATAAATATTACGTGGGAAAGTAGGCAAAGGATAATCATGCGGGCTGGGAGGGGGGAGGTTGTAGAGGGCTGGTGCCTCTAGGCGCCCTGGGACCAGATTATAGCAATAGGGGCTGAGGGCTGTAAAGAGCGGGTGCCTCCGGGACTAGACTGTGTCAGCCACCAGGTTGTAAATATTTCCATAATGATAGGCAGCTCTGAGGACAGGAGGATGGACTGCATTCCGATGTTAGCTCCCATGTCCCAGGGCGTTCAACTCTCAGCCGGGTTAGAATGTTCTTTCTCTAATCAGAACAGAACCATCATGGTTAACAGAGCATGATTAATATTTCTTATCATTGTAGCTGGTCCCCAATATTCTATTTCTGCCCCTAACATGGAGAAAGAAGTTATACAAAATGCATATGGGATGTTATCAACGCTTTGGGATTAGACTAGAGTTACCTCAGATACAGAAAGCTGTACTATCTATAATTATTTCTGTTTTTGTGTGCTGAAGCAAATATATTAATGAAGAGTGGTTTACAGTCTTCCCTTCTCCCCAGCCCTTATTAGAGCATTTGAACATTGCTCACTCAACTGTACCCTCTACTGTCTATATTTCTGGTCAATTTTCAGGAAGAAAGTATTTATAGCCAAAGATCAACTACACCTCATAGGACCTGCACAGGAGGGAGGAGGAGGAAATTGATGCATTCTGTAAGTCTGTTGTGTCCTAAACATTTACTGGAGTCACCTTTTTGAAGAATGTGATCAAAACTCAAAATGTTAGGGAAAAGGATTACGAATTAGAGAGTAACTAGGGAATAAGAGAGTGAGAGACTCCCTAGAGTTACTGGGCTCTAGAAAAGTACAATCCAAATTTTTTTTATTACATACAAGAGGCCCGGCACATGAAATTCATGCACTGATAGGGTCCCTAGGTCTGGCCTGTGATCAGGGCTGATCTTCCCTGGCTGCCAGCAACTAGCCCCGCCCCCCGCCACTGACACCAGCCGCCCTCTGTGTTTGGGGCAACCAGTGGGGCAATCAGGGCCTGCTCGCTCACACCCATCTTGGCCTGGCACCGCCCGTGTCTGCTGCCACCCATCCCCAGTTCCCCATTCCCCATTGAGCAATCAGAGCTTGTAGGCCAGGGGGAGGGACTGAGAGGTTGGCTGTTCCTGCCTGCTCACCAGCCCTGCCCCTGCCGCTGGTTGCCCTCTGTGTGTGGGGCGACTGGCAGGGGAATTAGGGTCCCACTCACTCACACCTGCCTTGGCCTGGTGCCACCTGCATCCACCACCACCCACCCCCGGTTCCCATTTCCCACTGGGTGATTGGAGCCTGCCAGCTGGAGAGAGGGACTGAGAGGTTGGCCGGCAGGCCCCAATTGAGCGATCGGGGCCTGCAGGCTGGGGGCAGCTCCTGCATTGAGCGTCTGCCCCCTGGTGGTCAGTGCATGTCATAACGACAAGTCATTCTGCCATCTGGTTGATTTGCATATTTCTCTTTTGTATATATAGATCTCCATCAATATTAAAACATTTCAAGTGCATATACCTATATAGTATATTGACTTTATTTTTGTATTTTTTGTTGTGCAAATTATCTGTGGTTAACCCAACACTCTTTACTGCCCAAGATCTCTTATTAACAAGGGCTAGAAGACTAGAAACAACATTCTCAGAATCCCTGCTTCAGGGTTTTACATTATATTCTAACACGAGCTTTAGAAGGTGGGAGAGAAGCAGAAATCATAATATTGTTCCTCTCTCCCTTGAAGGCATATCATGTTCTTTGGCAGATTTTAGATGTAAGATGTTTCTAGAAGTTTCTGGGCATCCTCATGTGAATTATTTCATTTCAGTGGTAAACAGATAGCTGAATCATAGTCAGCCATTTCTTGCATTTCCTGCAAGTGCTGATTTCCTGAAAGCCATCAGCAGCTCTGCTCTTCATTCTCCCAGCCTTTATGTTTTCTTAGCAAAAATCTTATTGATATGTATTTCTTATAAAGCATTCCTTATTAGACATACACCATAGAAATAAAAAAGAATAACATAAATGCCATTTTATTCTATAAATCGCATAAAAGAATTTTTCTCAATAAAAATATTAGTTTATAGTTAATTCTTTTCTATTAATAGCATATTTGAATATTTGATTCTAAATTCATTGTATTTTAATATTTATTTTTAATACCTATAAGAGCTTTAAAAAGTCCCACAAATATATATAGATTAAAATGGGAGATGAACCTCATTATGCTTACTAAATTGTGATATGCAAGAAAATTATGATATGCAGCCTGGATGGTGTGGCTCAGTTCGTTGAGCATCATCCCATGCACCAGGAGGTCACCAGTCTGATTCCTGGCCAAGGTACGTGCCTGGGTTGCAGACTCGATCCTCAGTGGGCGGCATGCAGGAGAAAGCTAATCGATGTTTCTCTCTCATTGATGTTTCTATTTCTCTTACCCTTCCTCTCTCTGAAATCATTAAAAAACATACTTAAAATATTTAAAAATAAAAATAAATTAAATTTAAAAATAAAAAAGACTTTATAAAAATTAAAATTATGATATGCAGAAAATTATGAAACTTTCTAGGACATCTAATCTAATAAAAGACAAAAAGGGTAATTGACCATACCTTCGCTATGCTTCCCATTGGCTAATCAGGGCGATATGCAAATTAACTGCCAAGAAAGATGGCGGTTAACCACCAACAAAGATGGCGGTTAATTTGCATACATAGGCACAATTATGGGAGGCGAAAGGGGAAGGATGGTGATTGGAAACCCAGGCGGCCCCACCCTGGCACAGCTCAAGGGAGAGTACAACACACAGTGGAGGCCAGAAGCCTGAGAGATCAACACAGAGGGGCACCTGCTCCAAGCCTCCACGGTGTGGCTGGGGGCAGGCCCCCAGCAGACACACACACACACACACACACACACACACACACACACACAGCGCCTACTCTGAGCCTCCAATGTGGCTGGGGGCAGACCCCCAGCGAGGACACACACACACACACAGACACACACGCACACACACACACACACACACACACACAGCAACTGCTCCAAGCCTATGTGCCGAGCCTATGTGGCGCGGCTGGGGGCAGGCCCCAGCAGACACATACACACACACACACACACACACGGGACGCCTGCTCTGAGCCTCTGCTGCCAGACTGTGGCCATCAGTAGGACATCCACTGAGGGCTCCCGGACTGAGGGGCAGGCTGGGCTGAGGGAACCCCACCCCCTAGTGCACGAATTTCATGCACCAGGCCTCTAGTCTTATATCATAAAAGCCTAATATGCAAATTGTCCCCTCGGGAGGTCGTTCAACCAGGAATTCAACCAGGAGACCGAAAGTTTGACCGCTCTCTATGACATGTGCTGACCACCAGGGGGCAGTGACCAGGTGGCAGGTGGGGGGCTGCAACCTCTCGCCAGCTACATGGGGGTGGGGGTGATGGGGATGGAGGTGCAGTGAGAATACAGGGTGTCTGCCAAGCTTGCTCTCACTCCCTCTGTTAACCTTGCCCGGGACACCAAGGCTCACCCACTGGGGAAGCCCCCACACTCAGGTGCTGGGCGCCTGTGAGGAGCCCGCCCCACACCCGCACAGCATCTTCCATCTTCCAAGTGAGCCAGGCTGCAGCCACTGGGACTGCAGAGGCCAGTCAGGCTCCCCATGGGTTTTCTGGCCAGCTGGGAGACAGCACGCTACCTGCCTGGCTTCCAGGCAGCGCCACTGGGCAGCCCAGAGGCCCACGCTGTGCCCAGGCCCGTAGTGTCCAGCTACACTCCCTGCATCTCTGCATGGGGACTCGGGTGCCACAACTCAGGTGGAAGGGGGCGTGCGGGGGCTCGGGGGTCCAGGTGCTGCCTAAGGCCCAGAGGTCAGCTGGGAGCTGCCTTCCCATGCCAGACGCTTGCACTTTGATCACCGGCCAGGCCTAGGGACCACACATGTGCATGAATTTCATGCACCAGGCCTCTAGTTAAATAATCCTATATAATAAAAGGCTAATATGCAAATTGTCCCTTGACCGGAGTTTGACCAGAGTTTGACCAGGGGATGGGGCTGGCCAGCCAACCGCCCGTGGCCCCTCCCCCCAGTTAGCCCTGCCTCCAATCAGCCCCCTCTACCCTGATTGGGGCAGATTGGCTGGACCCCACCCGCGCACAAATTTTTGCACCAGGCCTCTAGTCTATAATAATAAAAGCATAATATGCTAATTAGATTGGATGGCTGAACAACCTTCCAGACGACCTTCTGGATGAAGCTGGGGCTGTGAGGGCTGAGGCAGCCACCATGGCTGCGAGGGCTGAGCCCCTTGCATGAATTTCATGCATCAGGCCTCTAGTAATTAAGTAAAATGGAAACAGATCTTGTGTACTTGGATAGGAAGATTTAATAATAGAAAGACAGTAATTTTCCCCAAAATAATCTATACACTTAATGTAATTCCAATCAAAGCATCAACAGAGTTCTTCATGGATGTCAATGAGTTGATTTCATAGAAGAGAGATAATACCCTAGAACTTTCTCAATAAGAAGACAGTGTTGGCCCTAGCAGGTTTGGCTCAGTGTATAGAGCATCGGTCCACAGACTGCAGGATGCCAGGTTTGATTCCGGTCAAGGACCCATACCTTAGTTGCAGACTCAATCTCTGGCCCTGGTTGGGGTGTGTGTGGGAGGCAACCAATGCATCGCTCTCATGTAGATGTTTCTTTCTCTGTATCTCTACCACTCCCCTCCCCTCTCTCTAAAAAATCAATGGGAAAATATCCTCAGGTGGGGATTTACAAAAAGAGAGAGAGAGAGAGAGAGAGAGAGAGAGAGAGAGAGAGAAGACAATGTTGGGGTACAGGACTTGTCCCTTCAGATGTCAGAACTTGTTATAAAGCTGTAATAATTAATACAGTATAAGGATAGCTAAGTTGATTCATTGCACAATTACCATAGAAGAAAACCCACATGAATATTTAACTTTTTATATAACAGAGTAGTATGTATTAAGCCACCCAATTCATGGTACTTTATTATGGCAACGCTATCTAACTACCATAGTCTCCAAACTGAATTTCTAGCAGCACTCTTCCATATTTCCAGTTTTGCATGAGGGTACAGCGAAGACCGAAACATACCAACACTTTCTGCAGAATGACTTTTTGGCATTGTTACAGAAAAAGGAAACTGATAAATATTATTAGATTCTAAACTCATCAAATTCTCTTCTGGTTATAAAATGTCACCTAGTTGCTGCAAATGTGCGTATCAGTCCTACATTTTGCTCCTTTTTGGTGATAATTAGCAGGTATTATGTTGAAAACAGACTATAAGCCTGTCATTATTAATACCTACATAATATGCCTTTATGTTCATGAAATGTATAAAATGACTGGCATGAAAAGGTTATGCTGCTGTCATCATAAATGGTAACCAGGGAAACGACATGAATCACAGACTGCAAGAGACATTGGAACCACCCTTGAAAACCACACTTCCCAGCAGAGCCAGCCACCTCCAGGCTGCTGCTCTCTCTATCCTTCTGAGCCAAGAGAAACCAAGAGAGCAGAACATAGAGGCAGCTAGGCAACAAGGACACAGTTTCAGGGCATGGCTACATGTCTACACTCAGAATAAGAGAAGCCATTCTCCAAGTCACATAATAACAGGCACAAGAATTTTGCTGAGGGTCATAGAGCAACTGCAGTGCAATGTGATATAGGTGATTGAGATCACTGTCCTAAAGATGCAGAGAAAGAGACTCATTTGTCCTGACCAATAAGGGCCCTGGTATAAAACATGACCTCCTTGTCAGAGTGACTCAAGTTTCTTCCCTGAGCCGTGTTTTTGTGGCCGCAGAAAGCTAGTAAGACTACTAGTATATGCCTTCCAAGGAGTCAGGTCAGGAGCATGGCTGCTACACCACAGCTAGGGAACTAGGAGGCTCAAGGAAGAGCAGGCACAAGTGAGGAGTGTGCTAATCTGAACTCAGATTCAGTGGGCTGGCCACTGAGAACAGTCCAGAAAAATCTGTAGCTCTGTAGCTCTCGGAAAGGTACACAATGCAGAAGGAAACTAGGTAATTCCGGTAGAACTTGCCTTGGCAGATCTGTGAGAGATTATTTTAAAGATGGCTTGAAAAGCACTCATTGAAAGCCAAATAAAATACAGGAGTACACAAAGTAGGTTTACAGTTATGAATACGCAAAACACAGAGTTTATTCGTGTAATATTATTTATTAATTATTGTATTATTTTCCATGTGAACAACTGTAAACCTACTTTTGCCCCACCCTGTATAATTGTTTTCTACTTCCAAAAATCTCCAAATTTATTATAACTTTTAAAAAGCAGAAAAAAACAGTTGATCAAAACAACAACAAAAAACCCTTTGACAATATTTAGATCAGCTTCTAGAAGATAAATTAATTAATATCTGTGCCAGGTGTGTTTGGAAAGCTCACAATAATATATAGGCTCTCTGTTTCTCTAGTTGATTTTTTCTAGATTTAAAACTTGCAATTTTTAAATTAATAGACTTTATTTTTTAAAGAGTTTTTTAGGTTTACAGAAGAACTAGGCAAAATGTACAGTTCCTATATGCTCCCTTGCCCATTCCACCCACCTCATTTCCTTTATTTTTATCCTCTTGCATTAGTGTGGTGCATTTGTTAGAGTTGATGAGGCAATATTGATAGATTATTATTAACTGAAGTTCATAGTTTACATTAGGGTTTACTCTTGGTGTTTTACCATTCTATGGATTTTGATAAATGCATAATGTCATGTATCCATCATTATACATTACAAAAATAGTTTCACTGCCCTAAAAATCCCATGCTCTACCTATTCCCTTTCCCTCTCCCCACCAATCCTCTGGCAACCACTGATCTTTTTACTGCCTCTATAGTTGTGCCTCTTCCAGAGTGACATATACTTGGAATCATATATATGTAGCCTTTTCAAACTGGCTTCTTTCACCTAGCAGTGTTCGTTCAAGGTACAACTTGCTATTTTTCTTTATGGAGTGGGGAAAAGGGAAAAGGACAAAGAGAACACAATCAATTTTAAAAGAAATACTCTTAGTGCCTTGCCAATAAATTCTCTCTCTCCCTCTCTCTCTCTCTCTCATATACACACCACTCACACACATATTCACACACCAGTCATTGAGGATTTACACTTAACAAGGTGAATGTGCCAAATACAGGGAACACTGAAGCTTGTAGTAAGGACTATTCCCACATTAAATTTATAGTCTAAGGACTATTCCCACATTAAATTTATAGTCTCAGGCCAATAGTAGCTACAAACCCCACACTGGTGATTTTGAAATTTGTTCTCCCATTAATATAATATTTGTGGGATGGAAAATTTTGTAAATAAATGCTAAGGTCTTTTTAGTAGATATATTTATTGTAGAGGTTTGAGTGAAGTGATTCTGAAACAATTGAGATATTTTTTAGGATTTAGCAATGAGTAACTCTTAATTTCTAAGATATTGAAATTGTATATGCATGTGTTTATGCATATACAGATGTACATGCATGTACACACATCTCTGTTTGTATGTATATGTCAATATACATATATATGTATACATAGATACATATTTCCTAGCTTTGTGTACCAGAAGAGCCAAGAAGCAAAGACATCTAAGTAACCAAAAGCATACCTAATCCCAAAATTTGTCCTCTAATACCAATTCAACTAAAAGAAACTAGGGCTCAACTTCATGAAGATATGCTGAGCTAAATACTTTTAAATTAATATCTAACTTATCTGCACAAAGACTTGCAATATCACTTAGGCTAAGGATTCAAAGACATGATGTGGTACTCACTAATCACCCACAAGGTTAGTAAGGAAAGTATTGTTATGTCTGCAAGTGAAGAAGTGCCCTAAAATAAAGTGATAGGGTCTTGCAACAAGGACAAGGAACCAACTTGAATAGGCCTTCAGTTGCCAAATCAAATTGGGGATAATTTGAGCACCAAATTATTAAGTACAGTAATGAATTATAAACCATTGAAAAATATGAGCTAATAAGTGTTACTGTTAAAGAATAGATAAAAAAGTAAATGAGAGAGAAAGGAGGTTTCATGCTTTTAAGGCAGAATGCGGAGTGCTGACTGGTTAACATGGAAGTGGCACTACATTTGGATCATTGTTTTGCAGCATCATTGTAAAGATTAAACCTAATCTAGAGAGAAAATTGTATGAAAATCAGGAACTTGGAATGAACTTAAAGTGCCTTATCACAAACTGCTAATTAGTTTCAAGTGAAAAAAAAGTAATTATACAGGGGAGAAGCCAGGCAACACCTTCAGTGGAAGATTAATATTAATGTCACTGGGGTGAAGAGTAGATGGCCATTGTGTGCCTCCAGGTGGGATGTCTTGAGAAGAACACTGCATTGCCAATGAAGTATTTGGTTTAGAATGTATAACCTGATTCTAATTATGAGGAACATCAGACCAATGAGGACTAGTCTATTTAAAATGTCATTGGCATCATCCTTTAGAATTGCTCCAGGAGCTCCAGCCATCCTAGCCACATTCCAGCTATTTATTCCCACACTAAGTAGACTTCCCAGAAGTCCAATCCCAAAACTTCCACTTGCATCTCATTAGCCAAAACTTACTCTCTTGGCCACATCTAGCTGCAAGCTGGATAGAAAATGTAGCTTTTAACTGAGCATTTTTTCAACCTGGTATAAAATTGGAGTTCTTTTATAAGAAAGGAGGGATTAATACTGGGTAGGCAATTATCAGTCTCTGAATACCCCTGTGTTGTGAAATTTTCCATTATTCTGTACATGTTCCATTATTACAAGGTACTATTTATTTATTTATTTATTTATTTATTTATTTATTTATTTAAGTGAGGAGAGGGACACCCACCTAGCCAGCCAGATCAGCCGAATCAACCCTGGCGATCAATGGGGTGACAGATGTTATAGCCAGATCACCCTCACATCCACAAGGTATCATATTTTGTTTGTAGTCATGTCACTATCCTATCAGTAAACTATAGTATACAATTTTTGGATATGAGATATCTGTGTTGACTTTTAATTGCTCCAATGCCTGGTTCAGGGCCAGTCCCACAGTAATTGCTCATGTAAAGTTGATGAAATTAAAGGAGTTGATATTCAAGATATTCCAGATACATACATTTGATATTGCATAGGAATTTCCTGTAATTATGAAAAGACCTTGAGAACCAACTTCTCAAAGTTTACTTTGGTTGTAAGACCCAAGTTTAATGTTGGTGCTGGTAAAGCTCCCTGATGATGACAGGGCATAGAGTACAGAAGATAGTTTACAACTGAAGGTTTTAACAGCAAAATACTATCCTTTGCCTTAGTTTCAATGACTCATGCTTTGTAGACTCTGAATTCAGAGAGTTCCTTCATTTATTAAATGTCATAAAACAGTCAGTGAAGAAGTAGTTTTAGGAACAACTTAATTGCCATGCTCAACAAGGAGCAACAGAATAGGAAACAGGAAGCAAGGGATTTCGGATTTCTGAAGGATGTGTCATCTTCATAGGCACACAATACACTGCAGAACCCAACTCATCTTCAGAAAAGAGCAATAGGTCAGTCTTTTTATATGAAAACACTAACTCAAAAAGAATGCTCATGCACAGAAAAAAAACTTACTGCTCATGTAGCCATTAAACATATTTGAGCTTTCACTGTGTGTTAGACCACTTGCTAGATACAAAAGGCAGAATGGCATAAAAGAAAAGAGAGACTCTTAATTTCATGAAGTCTTTAACCTCAGAGAGTTCTCCCAACTAGTAACTGGTCAGCATGTTTTCAGCCTCAAGGTTGTATACTTCCAAAACCCATGCACTTGACACTATATTTTTACATTAAGAATGAAATCATTAAATACTTCCATCCTAAATGTTGGTCAAGTTTTAGTGGAAGATCCTAAATTGCTGCCTTTTGCAATGTCATTGCCATTAAAAAAAAATGAAGCTGGTGGCCATGGGTATGAGAACTGGAATAATTTTTTAAGTAAAGTAAGATGTTTATTTATATATATTTTTTGAAGTCTCACTTTACTGAGTTCTACATAAATGAGTTGCCAAAATTTTGGAGTGTTAAGATTGCTTTATGGTTTGTCTCACCATCACAACCAAAATTCTGAACTGCAAGGCAATAATCTTTCTAATGGATGTTAAAAATTAAAATTATCCAATTTTTCCCCTAAGTTGACCAGGTAATTTGGTACTGTGAGAAGCCTCAGCACAGCTGCCAGAGAGATTGGAGAAAATATTATCCAAAATAAGAGGTGGGGCTCCAGAATGAGTAAAATGAAAGCTGTGCCAAGAAAGATAAACACACACCCTCCTTTGAAGATTACTGCCAAGTAATCTTTGAAATAATGCCAAAGAAAACTTCTCATCCAGGTTGACTTTATCTCAACCTTGCCTGCTCAAATTCTAAATAACCAGGATGTCACCTGCTACACAGCAGTTCTGCCGTGGACTGTACAAACAAATGAGAAAACTGACGGACTGAAAGTCGAGTGATGCTGTTTTATTGTGTTTCCTGATTATCATCTGATAGAGAACAGGCAAGAGGTGTGAATTTGAAGTTAAGACCACAAAAGGTCAAGGTTGGACAAGCTCACAGTGTATCTGTGAGTTTCCCTGTTGGCTTGTCTAGTACCTTCCTTTCTGAGAAGAGGACAAAGCCTTCGCCTGACTGGTTGTCACACCTAGATCCTCTAATGAATAAACCTGTCATTGTGGAGAGTTGTCCAGTATGCACTGTGATATCATCAAACCCTGGAAAAGCTATAAAATATCATCTGGTCAGATGTACCTTAAGGAGCCTCCTGCCAAAAGGCATTTTAAGCAGCTCTGAACCCCAGTTCCAGAGAACCAGCCCAGAGTGACTGCAAAGCATATTGATCCTCATTTAGAATATCAGTAAGGTAGTAATTCTCCCCCAAAGTAATAATTCTTGCTATGGTAGCAAGTCCTGATCATTGTTCTTTCTTAAGACCAGGGGAAAGACTCCTATTGTCTCAGAAGCTCAAGAATGATCAGAAATAGGACAAGGATGGAGTCTCTGGGTCAAAAATGGAATGCTTGGCCCCTGAAATCCATATATTAATCCAATTCCCTCTTTTAAAAATCCTATGTGTATATGTTATTATGGCATAATAAAGTGGATATTTGTATTAAGCCTTACATTAATTTGATTGTATTAACCTATAAGCTAAAAATTATTCCAATTTGAACCTAATACCTGCACATCATCATAATTTGCAGCACTATTAAATTCAGTCGTACTACCAGGACCAGGCAGAAGACATGGAAACAAACACAGTCTCTTGAAATCTGAGTACAACCAGGAAAAGAGGTATTTAGGGGTGCTGGTGAGTTGGGGAAGAAGAGGGGGTTGCAGACATCATCCAGAATGGGGTAATAATGCCAGATAAAGGGACAATGAGAGTGAATATTCCCAGTTCCTTTTAAATGAACAAATACCTTTGAGTTAGACATGTCTCTCTATATAATCCTCATGCACTTTGCACTTTGGAGCACTAGAGGGAAACAAAGTAAGAAAAATGAGAAAATCTAGTGTATTAAACTAAGAGAACACTCCCCCCATTTTATTAATGTATATTTCTGCTTCTTTAGGGGAGAAAAAAGCTTTCAACTGGTAGCCTGGTTCCAAAATATACCAGTTTGGATTTTATTTCATAATATTTCAGTCCTATTTCTCAGGGACAAATCTACAGCTGGAACCTCAGAAGACCCATTACCCCCAAAGAGGGCAGAAAAAATAGTGAAGCTGAAAGTCAGGTCAGAGAAGGATTTGGAGTTACACAAGCTTATGATGAAAGGCCTATTTAAATTCTCTTTAGGAAATTACTTTCCCAATTACATGTAGGAGCATATATTTTACTGTTATTAAGAACAGGAGGCAACCCCATTTCTGACTTCAGTTTCCTTTTTAAGTATGCCAATAGGAAGTTCATGTCTTTCAGAAATAAAAAAATTTAAAAAGACACATCACAAGTTAATGCACTCATTTCATCACTATCTTCCCATAAAGAAAATATGTCTGGGGTTTTCGTTGTCGATGATGACAAGTGTCATTAAACCTTTTTGGGAGTTCACAGTCTCTAACCCTCCCATCTGCTGTCCATTTCCATCTTCTAGTGGAGCAAAATCTTCAATAAAGCAAGCCTCATCTTCTAAGTCTACCACAGTGACTATTTTAAATTGTGTTTTATGTATATATAATACTTTTATAACTCATTTGGTATTGAAATGTAATAATGTTTGAACTTGTAACTGGCCTTACTCAACCAAATTTCAAATTAGGGATTATTCTTACTGGGGGATGGGGGAGGGTGAGAGAACGGAAACCTCATTGGGTCCCAGTAAATTTACTCAAAGTACTTGGTGAAGTAACACCTGACTTTAAAATGTATACATGGAATGTGTGTTAATAGTTTGTCAAGAGCCAGCCATTGTTAAAATAGGAAAACAAAATGATAAATACCAATTTTACTTATTTGAATTCTTTTTATAAAAACAAAGTATGTATTTTGAGACCTGGTGTACATTTGGTATTTATTTGCAGAGCTGAATGAGTATAAATCTAATCGTTAGTCTTGCCTGGGTCCTTAAAATCTGGGGATTTATAAATTAAAAGATGTTTAACGCCTCTAAATTTTTTTCATGTATTAATAGAATGACTCTGAAAAGGTAACTAATGCTTCATTTCATTTATTCCTGAGTTTCTAAACTTAACAGCTCTCACAAATCCCATGGGTTATTATAATTAAATAACAATAGCAGCATTTTTTCTTTTGATCATTGAGTTTTGTGTTTGTATGCTTACATAGAAGTTACAGAAATGCAGCAAGCCATGCCCTATAGAAATTTTTCTGAAACAGAAAGGAAAAGTGAATGTTGCAAACACACTTACAATTTAGATAGTTATTACTAGGATGTAAGCTCCCTGAGAGTGGTGGCTCTCTCTGACTTGCTCAGTATTGTTTGTCACCAGGACAGTGCTGAGCACATGGAGGACACTCAGTCTTGGCTGAATAAACGTAAATTGGGCTTGAGAAATGGAAATGGGAAACCTGTCCTCATCTTTAAAACAGGAGAGTTTAAATTGCATAAATTCTATATAGATTAGTCTTGGCTAGCAACTCAGGGTTCCCTAGGAAATGGACTGATCACACAGTGCCTTCTATCTGACCCTAAAAGCTGTGGGAGTGATTAGGGAAAGAATCATTAATAAAATGCCCATTTTATAGATGAGAAAACTGATTTACTCTAGTTTGCATAGAAGTAATTGGCAGAGATGGGACTTAAACTCTGTTAACACAAAACGTTCGGGCTTTACCACTATTCCAGTTTAGGCCCAGGTAAGAAACAAAATAAGGGATATAGTAATTTAAACAGTGTTGTTACTTTCTCACTAAAGGCAAGACCAAAGCTCATGACTAATAAATGGGAGAGAAGATAGAATTAGGGAACATAGAATTTTTTAATAAATTGGTTGAAACAGACAGTGAGATCCATCACCATGACATAACTATTTCTAAAATGTGAATAAAACACATGATGTTAAATACTCTTCAACTCAATGTCTCTCTGGGGATCTCGTCATAAAGCAGATTCTGACTTAGTTTTTTAGGGTGGGGCCTGAGATTCTGCATTTCCAGCAGGCTCTTGGATGATGTTGATATGCTGACCCACAAACTGCTCTGTGTGTGGCAAAGCTTTAGCTGACACCTGTTTGAAACACCAGGTAAGAACTGCATCTCTCTACTTTCTCAAATGGAGCAAGACCTCTTTAGGTTTCACCAGCTTGAAATGGGCACGGTAATAGCCAGTTGCACCAGAAATCAAAGCAGGCCTAACGTGAGATTTGGGAGATTAGAATTGGGGTTTAGGTGGAGTAATGATTATGTAAATATTCTGGAACACATCCCTTTGGGTTTCCTTATTGGACCTGGCATATCCACTTAACTTCTCATCACTCTTAAAACTAGAGTATAAACACCACAGTAATGAAGCTGAGTACTATGTGATGGTAGAAGTGGAGCTTCCTGCCATCAGAGTCATGAAATGCCTACGTCCAGGCATTAATGTGAGAGAGAAATGAACTTTCTTGATAAAAGTGCTGTCATTTGAGTTTTATTGATAGTTACAACCAAACCCAATTCTAAGTAATTCACTGTGCCATCATGTTGTAAAAGTCGCATCCAGAAAAAAAGTATTAATGCCATGTGCTCATAGTGGCTATCAAGGTACAACGTGTTAGAAAGAGGATAAATCTGTGGAAAATCAGATCATCTGTTTTAGCCATTTAACATCCCACTTAAGGCAGCATACAAGTTGAGCAGTGACATCGACATTCCCCAAATAAAGCATGTTTACTTCCCTTACTTTTCTTTGAGAAATCTTCAATCATCAAATTTTCTTACAAAGACATATAATAGACATTAAACAACCTTTATAGTCCCATTGCTTAGTACCAAAAGCTTAGTTAAATTAATGAAACTGAAGTGGGGGGAAACTAACTAAGGGAACTGGAAAACTCTCTCACTGACAAACAAAAGAATTAGTGGACTATAATTTGAGAGAGATTTACACTAATCTTTCTCTGGGAACCACAGTGGTAAAGGTGCTTTAATTAGTGTGGCTGGATGCAAAATTATGAAAATTAATAACTGACACCCACTACCCTTCTGGGTGGGCTCTTTATGTTATTTTCTAGCATTCCCACTGTTTCAGCCCTAATGTCCTTATGATGTCCCTTGGCTGCCACACACACACACACATCACTAAGGTCTGATTCCATTCTCCAGACATTTCCTCTCATCAACATAATAGGTGTTGATACTTATATAGTGTTTATATATATTAGCTCATTCAACCTTATGAAGTACATGACTATGAGGTAGCCTTATTACCCCAACCCCCAATACACACACACCTTAAAAGATGAGAGTGTGAGTCACAGAGCTGGTAAACTGTGGAGCTGAAATCCAAAAGCAGGCAGCCTGACTCAAAGTGAGTCTGTTCTACAAATACATTCCATTCATTCAGGAATATTTGCAAAATAAATACGGTTGGCATTATTTATCAGGTAATCACATCTTACACAAAACAGAACTCCTTAGCTTAGCTAAAATGTGTTTTCTCAAGGAGAACACAGAACTGAGCCGTCTATTGAAATAGTACTCGGGGAAGGGAGCTACTTGTACCCCTCAAATCACACTCTGTAGACACATCCATTTAGTGCAAGTTTTTCTTCTATCAGAATCTTATATGTAACTAAGTTTGACCTATTAATATACAATATGAACATTAGAAAGTAAGTTAAATTTGCAATTTTTAAAGTGAGATTAGAAAGAGCAAACCCTGCTTTCCCTGAGACCAAATTCTTAAAATGGTTCCTTTTTCTCTTTTATGAGGTCCAAGTCTTTGATCTAAGGAAATTGCTGGAATTTTATTATTTCCAGAGTAGTATTGAGCTGCTGCTCTTTAATATCATTTATACTTTATTGTTATATTCACTCTACCATTGATTTTTTTCTCTGTTTTACCAGCCTTTTGATCCTGGCAAGCACAGACATTAAAAAGACCTTTTATCTATTGTAATGATGACACACTTTATATTTTTGAATTCTGATGCAGAGTTTTTCTGTAAAGGCTAAAGCTACTCCTTATAAAGTAGCATATGTCTAATGAGAACTGATATCTTGCATTCTGTGAGATAGATTTTTGTTCCTGTTTGCAGATGAAGAAAGTGATTCTCAGAGAGAGATCATGCATCACCAGGATTAACCAGTGACTCGGGGCAGGAGCCAGACTCATCCAGATCACCTGACTCCAAACTTTGTGCTCTTTCTACAACACTATGGTGTCTTTACCCTTTAAGGGTCTATTCAGGGGTGGGCAAACTTTTTGACTCGAAGGCCACAATGGGTTCTTAAACTGGACCGGAGGGCCGGAACAAAAGCATGGATGGAGTGTTTGTGTGAACTAATATAAATTCAAAGTAAACATCATTACATAAAAGGGTACGGTCTTTTTTTTTTTTTTTAGTTTTATTCATTTCAAATGGGCCGGATACGGCCCGCGGGCCATAGTTTGCCCACGGCTGGTCTATGTTCATAACAGTAAGAAGTCCATGAATTATATCTTTGAAGTTATAAAGTCAATGAAAATCATGGTTTGATTTGTAAAAACTCACTTAAGATTCAATGTTTCTATCCACATATTCACTTACATCTTTTGCAGTACAGGTTTTATGGTGTCCACTGGTTGGAAACTGGGAAACTGACTGACCATACCTGGTGAGAGACAGCAACCATATTGAGTCCCTGGGATCTCACCCCAGGCCCCTGTAAATAGGATTGGAGCAGAGCATGACACCTGCATAAAAACAGCCAATCCACTGGCCAGCCAGGAACTGATAGAACGGAAGAGATTCTTTTCTTAAGAATAAGGGACTGAGTTAGCAATAGTGTCAGAGCTATCATGTATAAAGTATCAAGATGACCATGGTAATAAATTGGGGGAATTGCTATGATATAATGATAATGATAAAGAAGTAGACCTCAAATATTATGCACTACAGAATGATGTCTATTGCTGAAACTGGATGGTGGAGTTCATGAGAGTTTAGTCTTCCCTCTATTTTAGTGTATATTTGAAACTTTAAATAATACAAAGGAAAAATGTTATGGCAAGCCAGGTGCATGAAATTTGTGCATGGCATGGGTCCCCTCAGCTCAGCCTGCACCCTCTCCAATCTGGGAACCTCGGGGGATGTCCAACTGCCAGTTTAGTCCTGATCCCTCTCACAATCCTGGATCGCTGGGCTCCTAATCGCTCACCTGCCTGCCTGCCTGCCTGGTCTAACTGCCCCCCTGCCAGCCTGATCGCCCCTAACTGCCCCCACTGCCGACCTGATCACCCCCAACTTCCCCCTCCCTGCGGCCTGGTCACCTCCAACTGCCCTCCTCTGCTGACCTGGTCGCCCCCAACTGTCCCCCTGCCGGCCTAGTTGCCCCTCACTGCCTCCCCGCTAGCCTAATCACCCTCAACTGCCCCCCCCCCCACTGGCCTGATCACCTCTTACTGCCCCCCTGCCAGCCTGGTCGCCCCCAACTGCCCCCCTCTGCCAGCCTGGTCACCCCACGCAGCCTGCTGTTCATTCGTTTGGTCGTCCCTCACTAACCCCCCTGCCAGCCTGGTCGTAGGCAGCCATCTTGTGAGGGTGTGAGGGTTAATTTGCATATTACCTCCTTATTATATAGGATAATTTGAGTATTATTTTCCTGTGGTGGCAGAATTCTAAGATTGCCCATGTGTTTATTAACCAAACTGTGAATATGATGAGCTCCTATATCTGTGATTAAAATAGATTTGGCAAAAAATGAAGGAATTTTGCAGTGGTAACCAAAGTCCCTACTCAGCTGACTTTGAGTTAATAAAAAAGGAGATTATCCTGGGAGAGTCTGGCCTAATCAAGTGAGCCCTTTAAAAAACAAAACCACAACAACATAAAACCCTGGATCTTCCCTCAAAGGAGCGACTGCCATGACGAAGCGGCGCCACCATGAGCGGTAGTGCTGCAGGAAATGAATTCTGCCAGCAGTGACTTGAGCTTGGAATCAGACCCTGAACCTCAGATGAGACCACAGACCTGACCAGCTCCACGAGGGCAGCCTCTGAGCAGAGGGCCCAGTGAAGCTGTGCCCACGCTCCTGACCCATGGAATCTGTGAGACAATAAATATGTGTTGTTTTAAGCCACTAAGCCTGTGATAATTTCTCACGCATCAATAGCGAATTAATACATTTCCTTTCCACCTTTCTGATTTTCCAGATTTTCTGTAATAAATGTTTATTTTGTAGCAGAATAAAAAATTGATAACATTTTTTTTTAATTACTGTAGATCAATTCAGGACAACTGTCATATTTTGCAAAAGAGTGGAATTGACATCATTTTTTTAAGGTTGTTAACAAAGAGCTACATTAAATAGGAGGAAATCTCTTTTTTTGTATTTTAATGCTTGGGCTTGATTCCAAAGTTACCCAGCTCAAGGACAAAAGCTAATACACTCTATATAATCAAACTGGCTTAGTTCTGAAAACAAACGCACTGAAAGATAAACCTTTGCATAAATCATTCTTCTCTTGCTGTACTAAGCATCCATGAAACCATCCTGAACAGATTTTAATTTCAGGTTAGACACCAACACCCAACAGGCTACCCTGCTGATTAATGATGATAAAACTGAGTGGAAAGGGAAGCCATTCATGAAAGGAACAATATAACAATCAATCAAGCCTACAGCTGATAATATTCAAATACTGTATAGTACTTGACTCTCTAGCACCACTCCATGGAGACCTGCTGAGCTGCTAACCACTTAAAATTACTACCAAAATTATCAGTGCAATGAGCTGGCTTCTCTCTCTGTTGCATGCTTAGCTTAAATCCTAAAATAGAAACACAAACACTTTTTTCTCCAATACCAATCTGCCTCCTGCATCTGCCACATAGACAAGCTAAATGGAGATCAAATAGGAAATAATCACCCTGTATCTTTTAAGCCCTTGTTGGTGACTGTGATTCCTTCTGTCACGTGAAATTGTTTGTTTGTTTGTTTGTTTATTATTTTTTGCATTTGGTATTAGATATTATTTCATTGTTCCCTCAACCTACATTGGTCACCATAAGAGGTCCAGGGCCCCCACATCAGCCCCCATTTCCTTGATTTTGATACCAATTAGTTGTATGAGAAATGAAGCAATCCCTCCACCCCCCACCCCACTCCAGATTTTTTTTTCATAGCATTAATCACTACCTGACAATTATTTGGTCTTCTTCCTCTAGTATTTTTGTTCCATTAAGGCAAAAATGTTTGTTTGTTTTGTTACTAATAAATTACCAGTGCATAGTGTCTGACACATAGTAATCAATCAACAAAAATTTGTTGAAAAAAAATGAACAAATAAATAGTATTTGGGGGGGGGGCATTAGGAAGAATCCAGGGGATCTGACGCAGCTCTTCTAATCATAATAACCCTTATTCCATGTGCCAGGAAGTCAACAAGGAGATTTTGTGGTTGCTGAGGGTTTTAATCTCAATCATAAAATCAGGAACAGAGTTAAAAAACAGAGCCCAGGTTCCACTAAGATAGATTCAGCTCAAAACCTCATTTGTTACCTGGTCCCCATAGCCCTCACTCTAACTGATAGGGCACAGTGGTGTTCTGGATCCCCACCCCCACCCCGGAAACAGTGTTAGCTCAGAGCAGCTGTTGTATTACACCTGAAAGGTCTGGGCTTTTGCCTTTTCCAAAGTATAGTCATCCCAAGAGACAAAGGTCCCTTGGCAGAAGACTAGGAGAAATACACACTTACAATAACATCACTAATTTATTTTCAAGAACCTAGCCTTCCTTTCAGTGTCTGGAGTTCAAGTTTGAAAATTGGGTAAAAGGCCAACCCTTTCTTATGGGATAGTTCAAGTTGGGACTCTGATTGCCATACATCGAGTTTCTGTGTTTTGGTTGGTGTTGGTGTTGTTTTACAAATTGAATGTTCATACAGTTCATGTCTAGAATACCTATGACTGATTAGCAAACACAAAGATGTCAGAGGTTGGACCATTTTGATTACTACACTGACCTGCCCTCTCCCTCCCCATGCACCTGCCCAACTCTAATGGCCTCCAATGTTTACATGCTGTTACATGGCTGCTGCCACTCTGGGATTCTAGTATCTCAGTGAAATCAGAAAGCTCATTTCACTTCTCAGTGAAAGCTGATTTCACTGCATTTTAGGCCCATAAATCTCCTCTCACTGCATTTTAGGCCCATGAATCTCCTCTCACTGCATTTTAGGCCCATGGAGAACAGTCTCTATAGACATTTTCTAAAAGGCTGGGACTCTCCTCACCAATGTGTTTTTCAAGGCATGGCTCAGTGAAGGCCTTGGGGCTACAGGGAATGGATTGCAAACCAGAAACTCACTCCCACTTCTATACATCTTTTAGTTTTTTTAATGTCTTCCTCTCTATTATGACAGAGATGTCGAGGTCACTGTTGAGTTCAAGTTTAGCAGTAGTCTAAAAAAAGTAACCAAAATCACCCCCAGATGAATATACATTTACATATAGGTACCTGAACACATAGTGACACATTCTTCTTGATCTAAATCTCATTCCTCCATCCTTGGCCAACAATCCTCAAAACTCACTCCCACATGTATCAGCCAGATTTCTGCAATATAAGTTTAAAAAATGTTGTAATTCTTTTGGGTTGACTTTGTAATAGGCCTTGGGGCATGCTTTCACTGAGGGAAAGGGGCGGAGAGAATGGGGGCTCAGTGGCTTTGAATGTTTGAACACTGAGCAACCCAACTCCTCTCACATATCTACACCCTATGTCAGGATCTCTGCTTAGCATCTTATGTTAGTCAAAGTAGGAATGGTCACATAAGAGACTAGGAAATGTTATACTAGATTGATGTAAGCAACGTGGAGGATTAAACCTTTGAGTGTAGGGTCCAATGACCTCAGCACTGTGACTAAAAGAGATTATACATTCTTTTAGAACCATTAGAAAGTGACTGGTTTTCAGTTGGGGTCTTGAACTGAGAGTCAAGGAGTGAATTTGTCATTTTCTGTTGGTAAACTGTCTATTGCACCACTATTCAGTCCTTGAACTATCCTCTTGCAGCAGTCACTTTGTCTCACAAACCCAGCCTTTAATGGGACTATCATTTAAGGGGACAAAAGGTAACAATTTAATTAGCTGTTTTTTCACAAATTTCAATAGTTGCTCAGGTCTAGTTTCTTAACATCAACTTGACTTCCATTTCCCCTTACTCCCTCTAAGGACAGGTAATAAATTCCACTTTCCTCCTTTTTTGTCTGAAGGTCTATTACCTGTAACCTCTCCTGGTACACTTTCCAGTAGCAATCAGGGTTTTTGGATGCTAATAAAAGAAACTGACTCTGGCTAATGTAAATTATTCAAAAGATATGGGATAGCTCACATATTCTCTTGAGAAGACTGAAAAAGCAAACTTGGGAATTTTACAGCAACAAACAATTCCCAAAAGCAAACCACAGGACTAATCAAGTAAAGACATCTTTAAACTCCTCCTGGGCAGATGCTGCAGCACATTCAGGTGGTCTCGGCAACCAGACACCCCAACCCCACATGTTGCCCACTTACATTCTGGGCGGCCCCTGCTTCTGGGTGTCACTGGTCACTGATTCATACTTTGGAGAGCAGGTGGATCTGATTGGCAGAACCCCTAACCCCACACCCTAACTGCAAGGAACCTGCAAAGGTGAGTACCTGGCAAGGCATCATAAGGGAGAACATTTTTCAAACACAGAAAGTGGATCCTGGTACTTGGATGGACAGAAAATGATAAATGTCCACTGCAGATGCTTTATGAAAAATGGCGGGGGCTGCGGCTACAGACAGACCCAGATTTAATTTGCACCCACCCTTCACTTTCTATTAATCTCTCTTAATTTTATTTTTTCTTATAAGCAAAATGGATATGAAATCTCTCTTACAGGAATTAAAAGTAAGGTGTGTGGACTAGATATTCAAACATTGGAAGATATTACTTGAAAAATCAATAAAAATTTACACTATTTTGAGAGTCCTCATCTTGATAAAATATTTCACTTTTAATGAAATTTTCATACACTTATGCTTTTCCTCCCCAACTAAAGATCACTTTAGATTATTGACCATGATACTCTTTATTTCCCACACCATTGCGTGTGCACGCGCGCGCGCGCACACACACACACACACACACACACACACACACACACACACAATGAACTAATATCTCATAAATCTCCATGAAATATAGCAATGTTTTATTCTACGGCAGCAAATCACAGAATGTGTAAGTACAGGATATATCACACTCCAACTATAAAGTGGGTTCCTAGGAAGACTCCATGGATGACTGTGCAGTAACAGGTGTGCTGTTCTGCATTGCAATGGGCTCTAAAGGTCACTGAGCATGAATGATACCAAACTGCTCAAACCTGTTAAGTGCAACTCAAAAGTTTCAACTATCTGAACTAAGCCAATTCAAGGAGAAACAAATGGCACTATCTGGAAATATGATAGTAGCAAAAGGGTAATATGTTTCTTGTACACGTCAAAAACATAAATCCTGCAAATAAAACTAGCTTGAATGAATAAAAGCACAGTGAGAAATTTTTTGAATATAGTTTTTTAATTCACTGAGAGTACTCAGGAATACTCCTACTAGAATAACTTTCTAAAGTGTAAATCTAATCATTTCACTGTCCTCCTCAAATTCCCCTCTGATTTTCAAAATAGACCCTACTTGAAATGGAGATTATACATAAAGAAAAGGTAAATTAAATTTGACTTAAATTTTTAAAAAATTCCTCTTTCATTTACCCAGTACTAAAGAATGGAGTTTTTGCTACTGTCTCTACCAAATATTAATGATTCTATAATAATTCATCCAAAGAGAGAAAATGTGGCTTCCTATTTCTGCTTCCACTGGGTAGCCTTAGCAAGCCATTTGGCCTCTCTAAATTCCATTTCCACGTTGCAAAATAAAGAAATTGGACAAGATTCTTTCCAGCCCTGAAAGACTGTCAACTCTATTTGGCCAAAGTTCACTTGCTTGTGCCCTACCCCCACCTAAAGTGGGCCCTATTTCCATTTGGCTTGATTGATCAAGGTAATCAGCCAAAGGAGATAAAACACAAATTGTAAAGTTGCCAATTCTGAGTCATACAAGCAAAAAATAATCTAGTTACTCAGCATTCCCATAATGCTTTATTATATTTTTAATAGTATTTAGACATAAATTAATACAAATTGTAGACACAAACTATAAAGGAAGACCCAGAGATGAAGAAAATTGTCATTGATAAAATTTGCCAAACAGGTCAAAAGCAGAGAAAACGACATTTAAAAATTGTGGGTCAATAATCCCAGGTGGGACTGGATGCCACATGCACTGTTGGTTGGTACAGGGTCGCAACATAAAGCTCAGATGAGAGAAGGACACCACAGTCTCACAATCTGAATTGGGCCCTACTTCTTGGGTCCTCATCCCAGCTCTATTCCACTCCCCTGGGCTCCCCTGGAGCAGGGATGATGACAGCTACTCCCACCTGATAACCAGGAACCATTATTCTGACCTTCCCACCCATCCACCCTTGTTACAGTTAGATAATTCATTCAGTTTTCCATGAGCATTTGTTATGCATGCCAATGTTTCACATAACTCCCAAACAAATAAATCTTCCCTCACCCGCATCACCTCTCTAGCCTCCACTCTCTCCCGTGTTCTGCTCCAGTAACCCTGGCCTCTCTTCCCCTTCACATGGTAGAAGTCTCCGAGTTTCCCCCTCCCCACCTCTTCCTTGGACTGTACCCATCTGTGTCTGTCCAGTTCCATCTCTGTCTCTTCCTGTTCTCCTAGCCCTACTTTCCCCCTTATAACAGCCATCCCTAAACCTTGGCCTTTATCTTGCATGTGTGGGACTCCCTTAAGGTTCAGTTTGGTATTCCTCAGATATATCTCCCTCTCTTCATTTAAATTTCAACCAGATGGTTTTTAAATTTATTGTGGTGATCACCTTGTTAGGTATATAAATGTTGAATAACTATGTTGTACACCTGAAACTAAAATAATATTGTATGTTAACTATACTTTAATAAAAAAATTTTTCAAATAATATATTAGAAAAAAATTTTCTTCAATCAGATTAGAGGTGACATTGAACAGTGACTGAACCTTAATTTCTGGTAAGGAAGTAACTTATAGAATTTCAGGATAAAACTTGTACTCTTAAATAGTAATAACATATTAGGAATTATATTTCTAAAAATTAATAATTTATTCAGTGAAAATATAATGGAATCATACTTTAGTCAATAAATATTTAGTGCCTACAGTGGTTCTCAACCTGTGGGTCACGACCCCTTTGGTGGTCGAACGACCCTTTCACAGGGGTCACCTAAGACCATCCTGCATATCAGATATTTACATTATGATTCATAATAGTAGCAACATTACAGTTATGAAGTAGCAACGAAAATAATTTTATGCTTGGGTCACAACATGAGGAACTGTATTTAAAGGGCCAGAAGGTTGAGAACCACTGGCTAATATATCCTGGGTATAAAAAGGTGAGTAAAATATATTCTTGAGCTCAAAAAGACAGAGGTAGATATGCAAACAACTAACTCATAATGGCATAGTTGCTGCAATAGAGATATGATTTAGATGGAGGAAAATGCAAGGTATCGCTCTGTCGTAGCTCTATCATGGTACTATTTACTGGAAGATATTAAAGTTGTATATTTATGTCTCTGCTTCTCCCTTTAAATTATAGGCTATTGAGGAACAAAACAATGTCTTTGACATCTTTGATATCTCTAGGACCTAATACTATAATTTGCATAATAACCACTTAATAAGTATTGACCTGAATTGTAAGTTCTGCCTGAGGCAGGGGAAAGATTCCTGGATGGGTTTATAGAAAAGGTAACATCTGAGCTGGATCTTAAAAGGTGAGTTGTAATTTTCTATGAAGATAAAGGAATATATCTGTGAAATCATGAAAGGCATAAAATAGTAGTAATAGCAGCTAACATATAATATACAAGGAATTATGCTAATCACTTATTGCATTATGATTTTATTCTTACATCAACCAAATGACATAGGTACAATTTTTACAAAGGAGGAGAGTGAGGATATAGCAGTTAAAAATTATGTCCCGTTTCACCCAGCAGTTGAGTGGTGAAGCTGGGATTTATCTCAGCTCCTGGATCCTCTGACTCCAAAGTCTGTGAGCTAGGTAACACTACATGCTCCTCCGGAACTGAGCCAGCTCCACTGCCCCAAGCAATCCAGCACATGTGGTCACCAGTTGCTTCATCACCCCCTAAGAGTGGACACCAATCTATTCCTTCTCACAACTCTACCATTTTCATGACAATATCTCTATGTTCCAGCTGTTCTTTGAGTCTATCCCATCTTTGCTTCTCTTGCCTATTGCTTCTATGTTTCTACTGCTTTCTATTTCTCTTTTCTCTGTGTCTCATGTCCTCGCTCTTCAGAAGAGCACCTCATTGTGTTAGAGAACTATTTATAGTTACCATTTCTTTTTTTTATTTTCTATCCTATCTAATAATAGACAAACATGGTAATTGACCGTACCTTCACTACACCTCCCATTGGCTAACCAGTGCAATATGCAAATTAACCGCCAACAAAGATGTCGGCTAATTTGCACACTGCAGGCAGGTAACTATTTATAGTTACCATTTCTTGGTGTGGGCTGTCCAGCATCCAATTCCTGTTAACACTCCCATTTCCTTTTTAGGGGAATCTCTTACTTACTATGCATAGAATGCAAGGAGCCCTGCATTCTCTTCCTAAATGGCCTGGCTGTGGGGAAGCACATCAGTTGGCCTAGGCCAGTCAGACAAGTGTAGGGACAACTGCAGACCACCCCCATTGAAGGGGCAGCAGCAGAAGCAGCAGGCTCACACACTGCTCTTCTTGTCTAACTTTCGCTGCGCTTCCCACTGCACTCTTCAGAGCACCTTGGTTTTTTCTTCTTTTCTAAGCCAAGTCCTCCAGGCCCCTGCAGATATGTGAACCACGGACATCCTCCCAGTGAATATCCTATTGAGGTGGAATTAGCCAGAATAGCTTTCTATTGCTGGCAAACAGGAACCCAAACAGGACTCAGACACCATGTAGTTTTGGCTCTCCCATCTGAACTGCCTTTAGCTATGGCCCCCATTCATAACCCAATCCCCTGAGGCCAGGGTGGCAGTGCCATATAACCCAAAGTTTGGAAGCTTCTGTCAAAGCAGCCACCTGTGGCCTCTGTGTTCAGGAGGGAGCTGGGGGCCCTCACCTGGACTCTCAGGAACCCTAACTCAATACTTCTCTGCAAGAGATTGTGTCAGGTTTATATGCTGACAGAACTAAGTCAGTGACCAGCAGGAGGTTGAAGATATGTGAGAGAGAAGAGACAAGGATGGAGAAAGTGCTCTGAGGAAATGAGAGTGAGGTGGAGGAGTTGGTCTTGGAAAATTCAGGAGTCTCCTTGCCCCCACCCAGACCCCACTCTTGACATTGCAGAGATAGTTATGTTTATTGAGTGGAAGGAACTTGAAGGAGTTATTGCAAGTAGAGATTTTCTTCTGTTAGCCAAGAGCCAAGGTAATCTGCTCATGTGAGTGTAGGGAGTTGAGGGGATATTTGAAGAGAAGGATGAAGACTTGGGAAAGCCACAAAGAGAATAGGAAAGGGGAACAGGCAAAAGGATCATTAAGCTGCATTGAGGCAACTGATTCTATTTGCATTCACTAATAGCAATTAGCCACTCTGGAGACATTTTTTTTTTTATCAAGGACCCTAACAAAGGACACCAGAAGCCTTCCCTGAAACTTCTTCAGTGTAAAATTGGGGATTTGGCAAACATTTAACAAATTTTACAAAGCAGAAAAAACATTTAACCTGACTTCTCAGTTTTGTAATTTTATAGCTTTGGAACTTTTCAGAGTAAGCTCCTTTGCTGCCCAGAAGGCAATAATTACTGGATGAGAAAATAAAATTTAAAGATAGTAGAAATTTTTTCTTAAGGAATCTGGATTCTGTCTGATTTAGTTCTTCTTCACCCTAAAAATTTGGTCCATTTTATATACAAAAGTATAAAAGAAAAGTTGGGGGGGGAAAGGACATTTAAGGCCTTACAGAAATATTTAGTGATACTTATATTGACAAATTTATTCACAGTGGTCTTTATTATTATTGATGAAAAATGTAACCACCCAAATAATCCTTGTTGAAATGCAAATAGACAAAGGAAAGCTCCTCTCTAAAGTGTAATAAACACGACTTATGGGTGTGATTATGTCTGATGATTCAGCACGCTGAATTAATCCCTAACATGCCCTGCCTGCTGGACCTGGTGAGCAACTCAACCGATACATAAATGATAGACTTCGTTTTAGATTGTTGGTTAGATTCATGAAGTAAAGATGTGCTTCTGACATGTTACAAGTAAACGAACAATTGCTCTGCATCGGTTAGCGTGTTGTAAAAGAAGACAGCACCTGGATAAACTTCAACATGCAATTTTAGCTTCTGTCACATTTTGAATAAAAATAGTTGGCTGAACAACTACCTACTTTAATTATTGAAAGCTGGTGATTACAAATAAGCATCCTGGCTGATCGTTAGAGTGGCAGTAAAAATCACTCGGAGTGTGAAGAGCTTGGATAGGATTCCAGAAGTAGTTGTCCCTTAAACTGAGTGGTGCAGACAAAAGCAGTTTGTTTTTCAAAGAACGAGGGAAAACCATTGCATTCACTGGTGGAGGCTGCACAGACGGTGGGTAAATTTACGTAGCCATTTCAGAGGTCTGGGGTTTTCAAACTGCGACAAAGATGAGGCAAAACAGATTAGAATTCATCATTATTCTCTGTTCTTTTTCAAACATGAAAGCATTGCATTCTTAAAGGGCGACTCCCGGCAGACAGGTTTTTATTTGAGACCCAGGAAAGAAACAAAACAATAAATTCTTTTTGAAACATAAGAGGATTCAGAATAGCCGCTAGAGGACAGTCAAAACACTGGGGATGTGACAGGGCAAGTCCTTAGATCCGACCTTTAAAATGAAAGCTGTTTTGCCAGATGTTTAAAGCATTTATTTGGTTGTTTAAGGGGCTGGGGGTGTCGAGAGAATCTTCTTGATCACATTAATGTGCCATTAATGAGAAACAGCAGTGACAATATCACACAAGCCTGAGCGGATTTTTACTAGCACATTTTTATGACGATGGGACGGCCATGCAAAGTCTGCGCGGTGCCTTGGGGACAGCAGTAGTAGGACAGTGATTCAGCACATGTAATGTAACGAGGTCAGTCTCCCAGCACACTGCGATTTAACGCTGCCTCCAAGACAGAAGATCAAGGATAATACACCAAAACACAAATCACTGGTGTCGGCCGCATGGAACATTTACAGGCAGCTGTATTGGTAGGTCTTTTGCTGTTTATGTGTGTTTTTAATGGAAGTGGTATCTTTTTAGATTCTGAAGTCAGAATTCTTACTCTTAAAAAAAAAATCCATGTGGCTCTATTTTACCCACGTTATTTGTGGGAGGTGAGGAAGAAATGACTCAGGGGATTGCTAAAACGCTTATGAAAATGCAGCTAAAATGGTGCCAGACATTGGAGCACTCAGCTTATTCTTTAAAAAATCTTTCCAAAAAGAGAATTGGGCTAGGAGGAGGGAGGCCACGAACAAGAATCCTAAGCATTACATAGCACCCTAGACTTCAAAACCAAAAAGTATTTAAGGGCCTCAGCATATACTATTTTCCATTATTTCCGGCCTGTAGTTTTTCCTCACAGTCATTTTAAAGTAGAACAATCTGTATGCCATGACATTACATGCAAGAAGCATTTTTCCAAATCAGCTACTGCTGAATGGCCCTTGGAAATGTGGCTATAACTATAGTTTACAAATGTTCAAAGTATCTAAGAATCGTTAGCAATTCTAGGCATAAGTGAATGAATTCGGACAGACGTCAGGGCCAATCTGTTTTGATTTCCGGAAGCAGAGCTCTGCTAGCTGTGTGGGGACTTCAACGGCACCCTGGCTCCTAGGAGGAAATGGCTCTGGGCACTTCAAACCGAGACAATGGGAAATGACCACATCCTGTTCCCCAGATTGAGATGACTGATCCTCACTTGTTGATAGTACAAGGGAGAAAGCATGATACTTGGTCCAAGACAGTTTCTTCAATCTGTCTGAATTATAACTGCAATTAATATATTGAACATATTCACATATATTTTTATCAGGAAATACTTTTTTTTTCAAGTGAATGCATAGCAAAGCAAATCATTGAGTCTAATGCAAGGCATCTTATAATAGACTTCCTGACATTTTATTCTAATCGCCTCTCTAATAATCCACATGACCTTCGTTTGCCTTTCCTTTTCTTTCCATAAAAGAGAGTTGCATGTGAGCAGTAGAATCAGGCACGCCTTAAATATTTGGCCACTTGGAATCACTAGATTCATTCTAGTTACTGGAAGAGATAGAAAACCTAAATTAGTGAATCCTAAGATTCCTGAAGAGGCCTTTATAAACTATAGTGACTATGAGCACCAAAGGATTTTTTTATATCTGTTTCTACTGCAAGCAAAAAAACCTTGCCTATAGGACAGGTTGTAAAATTAAAATTAGCCATAAGCAATGATAAAAGTTATGATTCTAAAGTGCCTGCCAAGTTTAAGACCTGAGGGGCTCAGTTAAAGTATGCAGTGGAATCGATTCTAGAAATTTCTCTCAGAAGCTTCCCTCTTATTGCCAAATACCAGAGAGATGTGCACCCCCAGTGGTCCTAATTGTATCTTTCAGATGGCCCCAGCCATTTTATATTACAGTTACTGTACACTCCTAAAAAGCAGGTTGTGTTTCACATATCATTCAATTACCCCCAGCTGTCTTGTACACTTGTAATTCAATAAATGTTGACTGGGTGAATGAGATTGCAAGGTAGATGGAAGCAAAGAAGGGGGCCCACCCAGCATACTTCCCTGGGTACTTTGCTTCTCATGCAATTTAATCCTCTATCCAGAAGCAAGACCCTGAGCTTCCATGGATGGCGCTCCACTTGGTTCACGGGTGTCTGTGCTGTCTCAGGCCATGCCCTCTAGATGCACCCGCTGTTCAGCCTTTGCCAATGACTTTAAGGTTCTTGAACTGCTGGACAGTGTTAGCTGATATTCCTCAATCTGATGTATTGACTGACTTGTGTCTAGTCCAGTGTCTCTCACATTGGAAGTGCTCTATGCAAGAGGAAGGAACAAAAGAATGGCTAGATAAAAAAAGACATTAAGCTTTAGTTCCTTGAATATAGAAAGAATTTTCAACACCAACCCTGTCAGACTTCTAGTGAGGCCACTTGTTCTATTCTGAGCCCTTTCTGTCTCTTCCACCTTCAGGCCCAATAATGCCATTTGAATGAGCCATTTAGCTTCTCAGACAACAGTTTCATAAAGTTAAATGCTTCAAGAGAATATTGGGTTCTTTGATCTCTTATCAGGTTTGTAGCTATGTTTCTACTTATTCTTTGCAGGCTCTGTCTATTCTTCTTCCCAAACTTCCTTCAGGTTACAGTGTTTGTGAAATTGCTTGCACTTTATTATTTTTAATGTGTATGCCACCAGAAGCACACAGAACTCCTGTACTAGGAGTCCTGCCTGGGTGAATGCTGGTAGACAGAGGGATGAGCTGGTATAACTAAACAAAAAGAAAATAATTAAACCTGATGCCAAAATAAACATTGAAATAAAATTCTGCCCATTATCTATTCACAGTTAGGAGAAATTTTTCAAAAAAAATGGGATCAATCATTTAAGAAAACAGCACCAAAATGGTCATAATTGTGGGAGTGCTTATATACTATGATTTTTTTTCCTTCCTTCCTTTCTCCCTCCCTTTCTTCCTTCTTTCCTCACTTCTTTCTTCCTTCCTTCCCTTTTTTCTTTCTTTAACTTGTTCATTCATTTTTTCATGATTATACATATAAGCAGATAAAATAAAGGGGCTTTTCTACTTTTGAAAATATGAAAAATGAGAGAAATGGAAAAGGGTCAAACTGTCTTCAATGTATGCTATAATACTGTTAATTGTTTTGTCATGAGAAAATTTTAACATAGTGGCAAAGTCACAATTCTGGTATACCAATTATGCATATTTTAAAATTTAATATTCTTTCATATATTTAATTTCATTTCTATAATTCGGTATATCAGAGTATAATGTTTTTCCAACTGTAAGAATTTTTGAGGACTTTGTATAAACCCTTTAAGGCTGCCTTACTTTTTCTTTAACACTTTAGTTAGAATCATTTGACAAATAGAAAGAGACTCACTAATGGCATCTGTGCCAGCAACGAGGTAGTTGTTCACCAAACGATTATTCCTTTCTTCCCAAGGACACTGCTGAGTGATATGTCACAGTCTCCTTCCCACTTGGATATCGCCTGGTGACGGGGTGTTGGTCAATGAAATAGGAACATAGTGAATAGTAATAGTATATGAATCATGATATATATGACTTTTAGGCCTCACGTACAAATTTCTCTCTTTTTTTCCCTTGTACCCATTGAGTGGCGACATCTAAGGATCAAGAGAATGATGCAGAGCCTACATTGCTGCTTGGAGGACACTGCCCAGTAGAGCCAGCCAACCAAACTAAGAATATAATGAGTGACAAATAAACTTTTATTTTGGATTCTTAATCCAAACTTTAAATGTTGAAGTTTTTAAACTGTGTGCTCTGGCAGCTGACCTGTTCCAACGCAAACACCAGTCTGAGAAAACTGATGTTGTTCTAAAGATCTTGGACATGAGCTGGGATGGCAAAACCAAGCTGCTGGGAATGTGTGTGACTGTAGAGAACTGCTGTTTTCTCCCTCTCTCTGTCACTGGTCCATGAAGCACGAGACTAAAGTAAGATAGCTGTGCCAAGATTCTGTGAATATTCAATTCAAAACATTAGTAAGCACAAGCCATGTGCCAGAAACTAACAGGAAGGGTCTTCGCCTACTTAGTCACCAAAAGGGTGTGGTGAATCGTTCTTCTGAAAAGGGTAGAGACCCAGAAAACAACACAGCTGACTAAGACAATTAACTTAGTTGAGTAATAAGGAACAATCCAGGTATGAAAAAATTGGAGATGTAGGGAGGAGGGATACCAGAAAAGGAGGCATGGAACAGGCTTAGGAAGCCAGGGTTGGAGAGTTTACTTGAGGTACTCCAGGGATTTTCAAAGGGACCTTGAGGTCCTGCCCAGGGCGGGGGGGGAAGGGGGGGGGGAGGAAGAGTAAAAATCATCAATACTGGATCTGATGCTTTCAGTCTTCTCTTCATTATTCCCCATCTTCTTTAATCTTCTCTCATAAGTGTTATTTTCTAACCATCTAACTATTTCATTCCCTTAGCTCTCTTTCAAAATAGATAGACTATTTCCTGGTTTTGCATAGACATTTTCAATTAAAATCACCTAACTCAGTGGTCGGCAAACTGCGGCTCGAGAGCCACATGCGGCTCTTTGGCCACTTGAGTGTGGCTCTTCCACAAAATACCGACTTCTGAGCATGGGCCACGAAGTTTCAATCGCACTGTATGTGCGCGCCCGCACGTGGTATTTTGTGGAAGAGCCACACTCAAGGGGCCAAAGAGCCGCATGTGGCTCGCGAGCCGCAGTTTGCTGACCACTGACCTAACCGAATACAGGCTAAAAGACTAACCAGGGGGAGCACTTCCCCATAGCTCCCCAAGCCGTGATCCATAGTTATACTTCAAGGTTACGCCAGATATCGGTCGGAGGCTTGAGGAGACTCACACCAATCAGGCAATAACAACTCTGGATCTTTCCCTGCCACAGGGAAGCACAGGCCACAATGCAGTGCCTTAGATTTCTGTGCGGTTCTTTTTGTAAGATATGAAAACAATAAATCATGCCCTAATTTTTGTGATTTTTCTAGAGTTGGCTGCCACCGAACAAGCTTGAGCAATCTATTTCTCTGAAGGGAACACCCATATTTCTGGGAAAAATTAGGCACATTCCTTCCTAGAAGAGAAGGGAAAGACTAAGTGGCCTTTGGCAGAATTGTAAGACCAACTATCTAAAAAAATGACATTTTACAATGATGAGATGGTGTGGCAGTGAACATTTTGCTTTGATGTTGCCCACTAGCTTCAAAAGATTCACAGTGCTCTGGTACATACATCATGTAGCCCTAAAATCCTTAGTTTGGTAATGCCTCACTTACAGAGCAAGGTAGGTTATCTGTCCAAGGTTTCCCAGAGACTATTATAGGCCTAGAACTGGTGCTTTTGTTCAAGGAATAACTAGACATATGCTGGAATTCTTGTGTTATCCTTTTTGAGTTAAAGGGCCTTGAGTAGGATGGGTAAGTCTGATCTCTGGATCTTTCTCTGTGAAATGAGAATAAAATGGGTGGACCAAGTTCCCTTCCACCTCACTCCTTTGATTCATCCCATTGCATCCCATGGGTCAAGTCAGGTTCTCTTCATTTCCACCCTCACCTTGGAGAAGAAGGATTTGTAATATAATTTTACGAACTTTACTGACTTCCCAATCTAAAATAAACATTCAGTAATTCTGCATCACATTACCCTGATTTATTTTCTTTATATATATTTTTTATTAATTTCAGAGAGGAGGGAAGAGGGAGAGAGAGATAGAAACATCAATGATGAGAGAGAATCATTGATTGGCTGCCTCCTGCATGCTCCGCACTGGGAATCGAACCCGCAACCCAGGCATGTGCCCTTGACCGGAATCAAACCTGGGACCTTTTAGTCTGCAGGTCAATGGTCTAACCACTGAGAAAACTGGCTAGGGCTTACTGGTTTATTTTCTTCAGAGAATTCATCATTATCTGAAATTATCTTTCTTTTTAATTTATTGGTTCACTGGTCAATCATTGGCACCACCACCTCTCCACCCCTTGCTCCCCGCCCCCCCACACACACACACATTTTAGAACACAAGCTCCATGCCTGCTTGCTCAGCAGTGCATAGTACAGTGGTTACTCAGGTGAATAAATCCAAGATGCATTTTGGGAAGTGATCAGCATTAACTTTTGTTGGTCTCATGGGTACTTTCTCAAAATGAGGAGACACAGTGCAAAGAGAACTTGCCCACAGAGGTAAAAGTAGTACAGAGACATAAAGTCAGAACTGAGGGAGAGAGCCCCTCTGAGGGCAAACTTGGCAGTGACTGGAAGGCAGCCAAGGGGAGTAGTAGAGAAACATCTGCATTTTCATTTGTGCATCAAGGAGATTCCTAATAGATGTGTAAACCTGGGCCTTTCTCATTAGACTTTCAAGCCATTTGAAATGTAACAAGATGTTAAAACTGTGATACTTATCCCTAGTGGTGTTGAGAGGATTGAAATGGATTAAGTATATAATACCCTTAATACCCCATTACAGAATAAGTAGTAGCCCCAACTCCTTGAATCTCTCATCTCCCAGGCATCTTCCACATCTCCTCTCCTCATTATTCCCATCAGCATTCAGACTGCTCACTTCTATGTTTTAAATAAACTCTTTGTTCCTGCATCTATCTCTAGTTACCTCTCTGCTTCTCTACTCCCCTTCACAACTAAACTTTCAAAAAAGAAATGCTCTTCTCCTCTCCCCTCCTAATTGGTCTACCATGATCAAATTACAAAAACTGCCTTGCTAAAGACCCCAATGACTGCTCTGATGTCTCTCTCTCACATCAATGTCCCTTTCTCTCTCTCTCTTCCCCTTCCCTCCCTTTCTCTCTCTCTAAAAATTAGTGAAAAGACATGTCCTGCCTTTTGGCCCAGCGATCAAACTGCTTGGAATATATCCTAATAATCTCACCAATCAGAAAGATTGCACCCCTATGTTCATAGCAGCTTATTTACAATGGCCAAGACCGGGAAACAGCCAAGTGCCCATAAGTAGATAAGTGCATTAAAAAGTTGTGGTACAGTGCTGACCAGTGTGGCTCAGTTGGTTGGAGTATTGTCCATGCACCAGAAGGTCATGGGTTCGATTCCAGGTCAGGGCACATACCTAGGTTGCCTGTTTGATCCCCAGCTGGGGGTCATGTGTAGGAGGCAACTGAATGATGTTTCTCTTTCACATCAATGTTTCTCTCTCTCTCTCTCTCTCTCTCTCTCTCTCTCTCTCTCTCTCTCCCTCCCTCCCTTGTTCCCTCTCTGGAATCAATTTTTTAAAATGCTGTGGCATATTTACACAATGGAATACTATACAGCTGTAAAAAAGAAAGAACTCTTACTCTTTGAGAAAGCTTGGATGGACCTGAAAATTATCGTGCTAAACAAAATAAGCTAGTCAAAGAAAGACAAATACGATATTATCTCATGTATATGTGGAATCTAATAAACAAAATAAGCTGACAAACAAAATAGGACCAGAGGCATGGATACATGGAACAGACAGATCTCAGAGTTGAGGGAAGTGGGGGAATGGAAGAGGTTAACCAAAGAACATACATGCATATATTAGTATACATAGCCCAAGGACATACACAACAATGCGATGAAGGCCGGGGTTAGAAGGGGGCTGGGTAGAGGAGAACAAAGGGGGGGGCACCTGTTATAGTATCAACAACAACAACAAAAACACCTCCCCATTCTGCAACAGACTTGGGAGGAAAAATAAAATTAAGGAATCTGTCCAAAGCCAGAGTTGCTGCTGCCCAAGATGCATTTTACAATACTTGTTCTGCTTTGCCTGTCTCCACCCCGTTTCCACTCAGGACATGCAGTACTTCTCTGCTAATAACTTTCCTAAAACTTCCAAGTGTGTTTTGCTTGCATTATAAATGCTTTCACCTTTAAATTCAGTGCAATGCTACCAATTATTGCTTATTCTTTGTAATAATTGCTTTATTTTAAATCATTTTACCTATAAAGAATTAAGCATTTAGTAAAAATGTCTCTCAAAATTTAATAACATACTCATAATAAAAAGGAACTAATCTGGGGGAAAATTTCAAGATGCTTTCTATTTCATCCAAAATATGTCTGTATGTACGTGCTTGGAGTCCTCCTACGTTTTTTTTTTACCACCATCCTGAAAGTGTGGGGGCGACATCTTCTAAAATAAATATCATACATGATTTTGGATGGGAACCAGAATTTTAAAGCACCTGATAAATTACTATGACTTGTCCTTAAAAAATGGAAAAATAATTCTCACTTTAGTGTTATTGTCATGAAACTATAGTGTTATTTGGCATGAAAATTTACATCAGAAATCTGAGTTATTACATCAGAAAATAAACAGAAAAATAAGCAACTTTGGGGTGTATTATTAGAATACTTTAAGCATCATATAAAAGTAAGAGTAATATTTGGTCAAACATTCATAAGGAAACAAGAAACATAACATCAATAAGTGGGGTTCACTTAGAAATTAGAAAATATTTTATAAGTATCTTTAACTTGATGTTGAAATGTGCATTTAAAAATGTGTTCCATAATAAGAAAACATGGTAATATTACATCTTTAATAGAAACTGTTATGTACACAATCTCCTAAAAGGCAATTTTCTATGATAACATTATTTTCTTAATTTACCTTCCATATTTGTAATTGTAATTATAAAACAAAAACTGGATACAACTCTATCTTATCTGACTTCAGAGCCACAGAATTTTGGAGAAATGAAACATTCCCCTCTTAAATTAGGAAAATAGATAAGCATGAAGTCATTTTTTCTTAAATGTTATAACATAAAATTTGCCATTTTAAGCATTGTGCACAGTTCTGTGGCTTTAAGTACACCCACATTGTTATGCAACCATCACCACTACCCATCTCCAAAACTTTTTTTCACTTCTGAAACTGAAACTCTGTTTCCATTAAACACTAACTTCCCATTCCCGTCTCTCCCAGCCCCTGGTAATCACCATTCTACTTTCTGTCACTGTAAGTTGGACTATTAGGTACCCCATGTAAGTGGAATCACAATATTTGTTCTTTTCTGACTGGCTTATTTCACTTTCAGAATGCGTCAGAATTTCATTCCCTTTTAAGGCTGAATAATAATAGTTCCTTGTATGTATATTACATTTGTTCATCCATTCATCTGTCAATGATACTTACTTGGATTACTTTCATCATTGGGCTATTATGAATTATGCTGCTTAAACTCTTTAAGATGTTTTCTTGTAAAATATTGGCTAGAAAAATTTCTCAGTAGGATAAAACAGACACCCTTTGCTTCAAGAGGAAATCTATTCAGTCAGGAAAGAAAGTCCATGTTGCTGAGTAATCCTACAATCAGCTTCCCACAAGTCGAGTTATTTTTATTAGGTGAAAAGCATACTGTCCTCTTAACCTCCTCCCCTCCTACTTAGCTTTATAACTCATGTAATATAGAGATTATAATAAAAACATTCTCCTGTTGTTAACTAAATGTGTGACAACAATTTGCCAAATTCACCAAGTTAGCAACAAGAATGGAGAATAAGCCGAAACCGGTTTGGCTCAGTGGATAGAGCGTCGGCCTGCGGACTGAAAGGTCCCAGGTTCGATTCCGGTCAAGGGCATGTACCTGGGTTGTGGGCACATCCCCAGTGGGAGATGTGCAGGAGGCGGCTGGTCGATGTTTCTCTCTCATCGATGTTTCTAACTCTCTATCTCTTTCCCTTCCTCTCTGTAAAAAATCAATAAAATATATTTAAAAAAAAAAATTAAAAGAATGGAGAATAAAACTTTATCTCCTAATTTTTCAGGGAACTAATTTTACATCAACTTTGTGGATACATGTATGCTTCAGAATCACAACAGTCCAACTACATCATAGATTCAAGGATGCATTTAAGTCTATCTTAAACCCCCCATAAGGGGGTATATTATTAATTTCACCTTAATATGGTCCCTTTGATACTGTTGTAATAATCTGGTTATTATTTAACAGGAAAGGAATAAAGCAAAGACTAAGTAATATAGGCATGCCATTTATACAGCTTTGCCAGAAAGCTGTAATTTAACATTCTCCAAGTCCCTTCCCCAGAAATCAATTGGGGAAGGAACTGGGCAAGAGACACATGCCCAGTAAAGTCTGGATGATGTGGGAAGGTGCTTATCTATCAGTCACACCTGGGAACAAGTCAGTGGCCAGAATAGGTGTGGCCACTGCAAGGGTTCAAAACCTGAATATTTAAACTCCTAGACAAAGGGAGTTCTCTCCCTTGGCTCTTGGCCTCTAGCTCTCTTGGGACTCCTGTTGCAGAGAGTACACTCTCTTGCATTCACCCACGTGGCCCACAGCCATGTGGACTCCACACAATGGACTAATGGTCTTTAATTAGCCTGATGCTGAACTGCGACATGGAACAGAAGCTCTGGACATTGGCCCTGCTTCTGGCTTTGCTGAGTCCACAGCTGCCCCTTTTTCAGGACTCAGTTAAGGGCCATGGGACTTTGCAACCTGAGGAATGTAACTCCATGCAAATAAAGTCTTTTACCACATCTCAGTCTCCCCTGGGGGCTTCTGGAAAATGCTTATTTCACTGGTACCCTAAGAACCCCATCCCCATGAGCGATGGCAAAATCTGGCCCACTAATTTCTCTGGCAACAACTTGTAATGAAGTTTTAAAGAATAGACTCCCCCAATTTTTTTCATAAAAAGTGTGATATGGAAGACACCTCAGAAATTGACTCATTTTACTTCAGGCCAAGTAGTAGTATTTCCCCATTATATTATATAGCCAGTTGCCAGAAATCATTTCAGAAATAAATAGAGAGTTGGGGATGTGTGGAAAAGGTAAAGGGATTAATCAAAATAAATAAAATAAAATAAACCTCATAGACAGACAGCAGTATGGAGATTAGCAGAGAAAAAGAGGGTGTGGGGGCAGGTAGAAGAGGGTATAGGGGGGATAAATAGTGATGGAAGGAGACTTCACTTGGGGTAGTAAACCCACAATACAATATACAGATGATGTATTATAAAATTGTACCCCCTGAAACCTATATAATTTTATTAAACAACTAGAGGCCTGATGCACAAAATTCGTGCACGAGTGCGGTCCCTAGGCCTAGCTGGCATTCGAAGCACAAGCATCTGGCATGGAGGGGTAGGTCCCAGCTGACCTCTGGGCCCTGGGCAGCACCTGGGTCCCCAGGCCCCCATGCACCTCCCTCAGCCTGAGTCACGGCAACCGAGTTCCCACACAGAGATGCAGTAAGCGCGGCCAGACACTGAGGGCTGAGGCACTGCACGGAAGCCAGGTGGGCAGCATGCTTTCTCCCAGCCAGCCGGCCTCACAGACCGGCTCCTGTGCAAACCCAAGAGGAACCCAACCTGCCCCTGTGGTCCTGGCAGCTGTGGCCCGGCTCACCCAGAAGACGCCACACGGGTATGGGGCAGGCTCCTCGCGGGCACCTGGCACCTGAGCGCAAGGGCTTCCCTGGTGCGTGAGCCCTGGTGTCCCAGGGGTGGGTAACAGGGGGAGTGAGAGCGAGCTCGGCAGACACCCTGCATTCTCACTGCACCTCTGTTCCTGTCACCCACAACCCCAGGTAGCTGGCAAGAAGTCACAGCGTGTCGCTGACACCCGCCATGTTTTGCGCCACCCTCTGGTGGTCAGTGCATGTCATAGCAAGTGATCGAACTCCCGGTCGAGGGGACAATTTGCATATTAGGCTTTTATTATATAAGATGATAAATTCAATAAAAAAATAAAATAGAAAAAAAATTACCAAAAGAAAAGGGAGTTGAATTAATTAGTAACATCTTCTGTCTTTCTTCTGTCTAAAAGAAGATTCTAGCATAATTTTATGGGTTTAGAGGCAGCTTTTCATCTTTTCAGGCTTCAGAGATTGAGTGCCATGAATCTCTTTCCTTGAAAGAAACCAAACCTTTCATCTCAGGAACTGCTATTAAAGTGAATGTGTTTATCAAAGGCCAGATCTTGTTGATAGTTCCACTGATTGAATGCTTGTTGGAGGTGAACTATTCATGTGGGAGAGTCATCACATTGCTCAATAATACATGCAATTATCTTCTCGAACATCTAGTGCTATTTCCTTAGATGAAAATTATACTGCTCTCCTCACACTCGCCTTTCTTCCCAATCACTGAATTAATGTTGCCTCTCAATGTGATTTCATCAGGGAGGAACAGAGGAATAACTCTGAGGTTCATACTGTAAAGAAATCATAATAAAACACTACTGTTGTTACTAAATTTATGCCACTCAATGGTGACACTTTGTCATCTGTTTAAAAATACCGAGCTTAGTCTCTCAAATAATGTCACATAAAAAGTAAGCCAGAGGGAAAAAATTAATTCACCTTTTTGTCTACTAAAGAATTCAGTGCTGGCAGCAAATGCGGAACAAGCAGGTATTCCTTACTTTAAAGGGGAACACGCTGCTCTTTACAATTCTAAATTTGCAAAATCAATAAATTGGGAAAATTGTTATTTATATTTCAAAGGTATTCTTATTTTTTTCATATATGGATTCACTGAGCCTTATTCTACCTTCAGAACCTTGTATGAATTCATTTCATTGATAGAATATAATGTGCACCCAGAACATCAACAGAAAAGGAATCTGGGAAATAAGGTTCTCAGGCTTCCAGCCCTGTGAAGGGGAGAGCATAAAAGAGTGTGGAAATAAATGCTGATGATAGATGATAGATAGATAGATGATAGATAGATAGATAGATAGATAGATAGATAGATAGATAGATGATAAATACATACACACACAGTAATAGAGAGAATAGAGGCCCGGTGCACGGATTCGTGCACTGGTGGGCCTGGCCTGCACGATTGAGGCCAGAGAGAGACAGCAGGAGGGCTCCAGGGAGTGTCTGGCCCATCTCACCCAGTCCCCATTGGCCAGACTCCAGGAGCAAGCTAACCTACCGGTCGGACTGTCTGACCCCTGATGGTCAGTGTACATCATAGTGACTGGTCCAGTTGAATGAACGGTCAGACACTTAGCATATTAGGCTTTTATTATATACTAGAGGCCCGGTGCACAAAAATTTGTGCACTCGGGGGTGGGAGGGTCCCTCAGCCTGGCCTGTGCCCAGTCACAGTCCAGGACCCCTTGGGGGATGTCCACCTGTTGACTTAGGCCCACTCCCCGGGGGATCAGGCCTAACCTTGCAGTCAGACATCCTTCTGGCAGCCAGGGACCCCTCGGGGGATGTCCAACTAAAGGCTTAGGCCCCCAACGGATCAGCTCTAAACTGTTAGTTGGACATTCTTAGTGCTGCCACGGAGGTGGGAGAGGCTCCTGCCACCACCACTGCGCTGGCCAGCCATGAGCCAGCTTCTGGCTGAGTGGCACTCCCCATATGGATCTTCTGGGTCCTGCCCTGCCTTGCCTTTTTTTTTTTTTCTAAGACATTTCACTTTATTTAAAAGAAGCCAATATACAGGATATAAAGGGAATGATATTTACAACAGTACAGTAAACAGGTTGGTTTCCCAGTAGGATCAGTAGTCTAAATCCCCCTTCCCCTTGATGCTCAACCCAGCTGGCAGACAAACAGCAACAGTGGGGTGGGATGGGACTGCAGGATAGAAAGTCTCCCTGAAGGGATTAAAAATCATGTAGATGCTAAAATGTCCACGAAGGGGTCTTGGGGGTGAGGGGTGCCTCTGCCTCATTCCTTTGAGGGCTTGGCAGCAGGAATGTTGAGGGATTTTCCCCAAACTAACACATGGCCCACCCTGAGCCTGTAAATCTTCCACCCATGGAATATTCCCTTCCTGAAAGAATCAGCCCTAATCCCTCAGCCAGGGCCTGGAGGAGCAGCCCAGGCCGTGGGCACAGCCAGGACTGTGGACATTTCATGGCCTTTCCACTCCCACTCAAGCTGCCTAGCAACTCTGCACTGCTCCCCTCACCCACCTCCCCCGTCACTCCATCCGGACGCCGTGCACAGGAGCGGACACTGGTTTTCCCATGCCCATTAGGAACTGGCTGTTTCTGTTTTCTGGAGTAAAAAGGTTCCTGTGGGTCGGGTAAGTTCTCTGCTTGGCAAGAAGTTCTGAAACAGAGCCACTGACCACACCCACCTCCTCTGGGCATGGAGCAGCTTGGGCCCTCGGAGCTCATCTCTCCGGCAGAACTGAAGGGAAGACCATGTATACTCTTCTGTCGCTCACCCTTCACATGCCCAGAACCATCAGTGTCACACTTCCTAATTCCTATCACTGTATTTCATTAGTTCCATACTGTTTTACTAATCCTGAATCTAAACAGATTGGTTCAAAAAGAGATCGTTCTATTTTTAAAGTATTTAGTGATGTACCTGTGAGCTTTGCATGGACGAACTAAGCACATGACCCTTTCTTGTACATCAGAACCTGCACACACATGTAAAAAGAGGATCCGTTTTTGACAGATGTGAAACCACCATTTATTTGTAATAAATAATAACACAATCTAAAAAAAAAAAAAAAGACCTGGCTTCTTCGTGTTCTGGGTCCCTCCCTGCCTCGCTGCTGGGGATGCGATCAGGTTCCCCGCAGCCAGGCAGGACGGCTTCCACGTGTTCTGGGTCCCTCCCTGCCTCAGGGGTCACCAATCACCACCGGGGTGGGGGGCAGGGAAGAGGCAGACACTGGCAGCCTTTTCTCTGCCTCGCCTGGCTTCTCTAATCACCAGCTGGGGGGCGGGCCTTTGCCCGGGTTCTTGGATCCAGGGCGGGGGGCAGGGAAAAGTGCCTTTACCCTGCCACCCGGCTCTTGCCTGCTGCCTGGGTTTCCGATCACCGTTCTTCCATCCTTCCCCTTTCGCCTCCCATCATTGAGCCTACGTATGCAAATTAGCTGCCATCTTTGTTGGCGGTTAACCACCAGCTTTGTTGGCAGTTAATTTGCATATCACCCTGATTAGCCAATGGGAAGGGTAGCGAAGTTACGGTTAATTACCATGTTTGTCTATTATTAGATAGGACGATTATATAGGACATGTATATGGAGAAAGAGAGAGTCATAATATGGAATACATTACAATAAATTCATTTGAGACATACCAACTACACTTCCAAGTGGAATAAAGCATGGTTTGGCTAAGGGTAAAAAGTGGATGCAGATCTAATGACTCAAGGTAGTAGTTCCCAAACATTATCATTTGTGCCCTGGCTACAGTTTCTATAACCATATTTAATGTAACCCTAACCCATCCCCAGCCATGTACACACAAAGTAAATTTTCAACATTTTGAGGTGAGAAATAGCAATTCTACCTTGATTAAATGATAAGATTCTTCCCAAAGCTACAACCTAAGTCAACTCAGATTGGGTTGACAAATGCAAGAGAAGATGATCACAGAACCTTATCACAAATTTAATTATATCTTCTACTAGCTTTAGAAAAATTATTCTAAAGCTACCTGAGTAACTCCATCAAAGGGATTCATGATTACAATATCTATTCATAAGAGAAGACATTTTTGTAAAAATGGCATTTCTTGGCAGTCACTCAAGAATCACTCTAGTCTCTTACTGTTCTCTCTTTCCCAATCACCAAGTCTTAATGTAATTATCTCCATAAACTGTAGGTAACTGCCTATATATCTCTAAGATTTATCACTTACATTATTTTTATACTATAGTTAATCATTATGGACCTGCCTGTTATTCCCATTCATCAAGAACAAAAACTACTTAGGTCTTCCACATTCCTTTGGAGTTTAGGAATTCAATGGTATTTTATAAACAAAAATCCCAACAACCAAAACCATATTTTAATTGCTTTTACTTTTTTTCTAATCACTGCAATATCCATGTTCTATGCATTGATGTATTTATTAATATCATCAAATCTTTTAATATGATATCAAGAATATGTAAGCAAATAAGTCAGTCAGAGAAAGATAAATATCACAGGCTCTCACTCATTTGTGGATTATAATGAACAACATAAACCAATGAACAAAAACAGATATAGAGACAGAGAAGCATCGATCAAATGCCCAAAACTCAAAGGAAAGGTGGGGAGGGTGGGGGAGAGGGGGAGAGATCAATCAAAGGACTTGTATGCATGTATATAAGCATAAGCGATGGATGTGGACAACAGGGGGTGAGGGTGAGGGTAGGATTGGGGGATGAGGGGACATTGGGGGGAAAAGGACACATTTGTAATATCTTAATCAATAAAGGAGAAAAAATAAAATAAGTAAAAAATAAAAACATGAAAAAAAGACTTTTCAAATTAAAAATTTTACTTCAATCTACACTAATAAAAGAGAAAGATACAAATTAACCATCACTCCGTCACTCCGCCACTCTGCTACACCCACAAGCCACGCCCACCAGCCAATCAGGAGCGAGTATGCAAATTAACCCAATTAAGATAGCAGCAGCCACGGAGCTGGAGTGGGCAGGAGGCTTGGGTTGCCCCCGGCAATGGAGGAAGCCAAGCTTCCCGAGTGCCCTGGCCAGCCTAGGCTCCACTCAAGGCTAAAAAAGTTTCAATTATAGAAGACTAGAGGCCCGGTGCACAAAAACTTGTGCACTTGGGGGGGTCTCTCAGCCCAGCCTGTGCCCTCTTGCAGTGTGGGACCCCTCAGAGGATGTCCACCCCAGTGGGGACCCTCACCCCATGGAGGTTTGGCCAGCCTGGGTGAGGGGCTGATGGCTATTTTCAGGCTGGCCACACCCCCTTTAGGGTGGGCGGTCCCCACTGGGGTGCCTGGCCAGTCTGGGTGAGGGGCTGAGGGCCATTTTCAGGCTGGTCAAGCACCCTGGTGACGTAAGCTCCCAGCTTCTCCTTTTTTTCTTCTTTTTTTTTTATTCTGGGATTTATTTACCTTCTATAATTGAAACTTTGTTGCCTTTAGTGGAGGCCTGTGGAAAGCTTGGCTTCCTCCATCACCAGGGGCAACCCACTCCTGCTCACTCCAGCTCCGTGGCCACAGCTGGCTGAAAGCAGGTAACTGGGGTTTGTTTACCTTCTATAATTGAAACTTTGTTGTGTTCAGTGGAGCTCAGAGCCAGCTCCTGCTTGCTCCCGCTCCGTGGCCACGGCTGGCTGAAAGCAAGTATCTGGGGTTTATTTACCTTCTATAATTAAAACTTTGTTGCTTTCAGTGGAGCTCAGAGCCAGGCTGCGGCAGGCGGGGAAGCTTGGCTTCTTCCATCACTGGAGCAAGCAAGCCTCCTGCTCGCTCCAGCTCCGTGGCTGCCGGCCTCCATCTTGGTTGGGTTAATTTGCATATAGTCGCTCTGATTGGCTGGTGGGCGTGGCTTTAAGCCTTAGCAAAAGTCGGCTCAATTTGCATGTTAGCTTTTTGATAGTGTAGGACAAATTAATCCCAGATCAAGGCTAAAAAAGCTT
>NW_005871072.1:9111739-9137396 GCF_000147115.1 Myotis lucifugus
GGTCCTATGACACACACTGACCACCAGGGGGCAGATGCTCAATGCAGGAGCTGCCCCCTGGTGTCAGTGCACTCCCACAGGGGAGCTCTGCTCAGCCACAAGCCAGGCTGATGGCTGCCAGCACAGTGGTGGTGGTGGGAGCCTCTCCCACCTCCTCAGCAGTGCTAAGGATATCCAACTGCAGCTTAGGCCTGCTCCCCACTGGCAAGTGGACATCCCCTAAGGGTTCCCAGGCTGCCAGAGGATGTCTGACTGCCAGTTTAGGCCCGATCTCCCGGGGAGCAGGCCTAAGCCAGCAGGTGGACATCCCCCAAGAGGTCCCAGACTGCGAGAGGGCACAGGCCGGGCTGAGGGGACCCCCCCCCCCACCACCACCCCAAGTGCACAAATTTTTGTGCACCGGGCCTCTAGTATGTATTATAATTGTCAAGCTTCTTTGTTCCACATATGAACTTAAGTAAGTGACATTTACCTTAGGTCCCCAAGAAAATATCTTTGCTAGCATGTTTACAGTCTGAATGTCATTTACTAACACAATTTGAATCACCATTATTTAATTTTCTTGTATGAGTGTTGCTCTCACAGGTTGCTAATTCTCTCTTCTATGAATAACCTCTCAGTATAGTCCTGAACAGGTTTTTCTCCCAATTGCACCCCAAAGTTTTATGTATGTCTTTCTATCCCTATAGATTTTTACCTGTGCTGATAAATGTATAAATGTGTTTAGACAAAGTTTTAGCATATCCTAATTCTTTAATTCTCTTCAATGTCTACAATAGCACATCCTTAAAGCCATCCATCTATTTATCTTTTACATTTCAAAAATCTGACATAGGTCAGCATATACTTTGGCTCAGTGTTTAATGGTGAAATTTAAATTAGTACAATAAAGTGTGAAAATTGTAAAAAAAAAAATGCATTCATACACCATCACTCAAATCATATAGTTGTGTAAATTATGTATAAGGTGACATTTTTCAGAGTCAACCTCATATTTAGTTCACTATAATGTTTATCACCTGCCTGCACACACACATAAAGAAGTCATTCTGGTCTATAATGTAATGTGCTCTTTCACAAAAGTATTATATCAGGTGCTATTCTACTGGACTTAAGGCAGAGAAGATCAGTCAAGCATTTGGGCCAAGATTTAGAGAGTCAGATCTGAGTTAAATTCAGCTACCATTTCACCACGAAGGAATAAAGAACCTTATTTTTAAAGAGCCCATAAGGTGTGGGTAAGCAGACGAATGAACACCACCACCACCATCACCCCTCCACCTCCTGCAATATATCTACATCTTAATCCTGGAATTTGTGACTATATTGTCTCACATGGCAAAAGAGATTTTGAAGATATAATTAAATCAAGGATTTTGAGATGGGGAGGTTATCATGCATTATCCAGGAGGACCCAATGTAATCACAGTGTCCTTATAATTAAAGTAGGAAGGCAGGAGTGTAAGAGTCAGAGAAGGAGATATTTTGAAAGAAACAGTCAGAGTGGTGAGCATGAGATAGCTGTGACTGGCCATTGCCGGCTTTGAAGCTGGAAGCTGGAAGAGGCCACCCGTGAAGGAATCCCAGGCAGCCTCTAGAAGTAGGAAAAGGCAAGCAGCAGTTCTCTCCTAGAGTTTCTAAAAGGAACACAGCCCTTGACATCTCGATTTTAGCCCAGTGAGGCCCATTTTAGATCTCCAAAATGTAAATGATAAAACTGTTGTTTTAAGTCACTAAATTTGTGGCAGTTTGTTACAGCAGCAATAAGAACCTAATACAAGGTCACTAAGCCCTCAAAACTCTGCTCCAAATACTTGTTAATTTCATTGGAAGAATTACTCCAAATTTTATACCTAGAGGAAGTCAATGTAGAAGGAAGGAAGGAAGGAAGGAAGGAAGGAAGGAAGGAAGGAAGGAAGGAAGGAAGGAAGGAAGGAAGGAAGGAAGGAAGGAAGGAAGGAAGGAAGGAAGGAAAGAAGGAAGGAAGGAAGGGAGAGAGGGAGGGAGGGAGGGAGGGAAGGAAGGAAGGAAGGAGGGAGGGAGGGAGGGAGGGAGGGAGGGAGGGAGGAAGGAAGAAAGGAAGGAAGGAAGGGTTTCTAAGATTTCAAAACTTGTGGATTTTGTAGAAATGAGCTACTGAGAGGAAATATGTTATGAATCCTAGAATGTAATTCAAATTTTTAAAACTGAAAAAAAAAAGTTTAAACAAAAAAATTAACAGGAATGAGATGTAGAAAGCATGCAGAAAAACAGCCTTACTTGACTGAGATCTCATTGGGAGCATGTATCAGTTTTATTCATTTTTCTGTACCCATGCCCTAGCATAGTACCTAATATAAAGTAGGAGCTTACTGAGTATTTGTTGCATGAATAAATATAGGCTCTAGAGAAGTAGGCTCCAGGGAAGGAGGAGGGAGTTTGTTGCATCCTCAGGGTAACCAGTGCAGTGAGCAGTGCAGTGAGTATACCTGCTCAGTGAAGGACGGAATGTCTGGTAAGCAGGGCTGGAGCCAAAGTTTTCTTCCCAGAGACCAATCTTTCTTCTGGTTTAATAAATTAGTATAGCCAGTGTGCACACGAGAGACAGGGAGAGCTCTGATCCATTTCCAGATTGAGTAACGATGGAGGCAGGCAGAGTTAGCATTTGGTTAACAGTTTAGTCATCCCATCTTTAGTTTACTAACCATTGCCCCGGCAACGCTCAGAGCCAACTCCCTCTCAGAGCCAGGAAGGTCAGATCTTCAGTGCCTGTGGCAAATTTAAGCAAGGAGCAGGCAGAGGGTTGCGACATTGTACAAATTTAGAAGAAAGTCAAATGGGGAACTGTTACTTGTATCTCATGACTTTGGCTAGGTTAAACTTTTTTTTAACAGCACTTTTTTTTTAAAATTAGAAAATATCTTGAGTGCCAGCTTAAGGAAATTTTATGAAGTCGACAAAATGATTTTGATCTTCTCACGCTGCTTCTTGGCTTGCTCCCCTACCCTCTTGCCTTGCTCAGCTCAGAGAGACGCTCCCTGTATTTCTTCCTCTGTCAGGTCTTGCTGCGAAGAGCCTCCCCATTCCCAGCTGACTAGAAAATGCTGAGCTCTCCAGCTCTTCCCAGCCGTTCCCTGTTAGCAGCCCGAGGTGTTCCTCCCTACCAGGGAGTGCACAGAGACCTTCCCTGGGCCTCAAGAAATGCAACTTGGCATACATGATTCTCACTAGAAAGGCTTCTGACCCAGTAGAAGTCTGATTGTAAATTTGATAATGGCTCCTCCTCTGGAAGGCCTGTCTCTGTGAATGTCACCCTCCAGGAGTCAGACAAGGGGCATCACAGCATGCAGAGATCCAATCATGTGCCAGAAGACTCTTTCTATTGCCTTGCAAATAAGATGACAGAGGAAAAGTAAAACTATATTATGTCACGTGCTGCTCTGGTGTATTTTTTCCCTGTATATCAGGTTCATTTTTGAAGTATCCAACAAACATCTCAAGGGTGTCTGCTTCTGTGTCATGATTTTGTAAATGTAACATTTTCCTGCTTACCAAGATGTTCTTCTTTGGAAAGCAGTCTAACAGAATTTCACTGCATTATGAAGAGCTCTGCCCAGGGTATATTTTTAATCTCCTTTAGAGACTTCAGAATATATCTATATCAGAATGAGCAAATTTTTAAATAGATTACATACAGGGGCTTTTTTAGGAAGTGATACTATTTTCAAAATGATACAAACTATGTAAATGCTGCTGCTACATATAACATGCTGACCCAAGACATATAGTGGATAGAACATTCATTTTGGGAAATAGTTTGTATAATGTAACCAGTATCATCTTCCTTATAGCTTGTTTGCAATGACATACGTGTCCTGAGGTTGACTTGCCAAGCCTTGGGAAGAGGTTCATTAGTGGAATAGGGTTTGTGTAGGTAGGTTTGTCAATATGTCTGAAGTGGCATATATAGCAATCGTTTTTATGACTACAACACTAGTGAGGATATTTTAAAATCACAACTAGGGAGAGATAAAAACATGGACTGTAATCATCGTGGTTGTTGCCTGTCATTTTATATCTATTCTTTTGTTGGTTGCCACTAGCAACAAGAAAATCAAGCTGAAGAAATTTTAATCAAATAAATACTGCTCTTTCCTTCCCTGATCATATACTTCACCTCGTTGCACTGAAAAGTAGGCAATAGAAATCAATAATCTGAGATGTGAATTCTTTGGATGAATTTTTTAATAGTAAAACAACAATCATCAATCATAAAGATTAGGTTCTTGGAGTCATGAAAAATAACCTCCATTGAGCTCCGCAGGGTAGGGAACAATGAAATTGGCTTCTCTAGCCCTCATAAAGAGAGGCACAGATAAAATTGAATATCCAATACATGAACCAGAAATTGATCTGAGCTCTACCATTGCTGATTTCAATCCTAAGGGTTTTGTTCATTAGAACACAGTGAAAATAGAAGGCACCTTGGGGGAAAAAAACAATAAAAAAATCTTAATATAATGATATAACTAAAGCTACTCTTTTTTTAAAAAGTGCCAAAACTATTTTATTTTTTTAAGTTATAACTTTATAAGAATTTACCCATAGACATTACATATCACATCAAAATCTTATTTCTTCTTTCAGAAATAGCCTTAAGGTTTCATTTTCCCCGTACAACTGTAATGTAACAGTAGGTAAATGGGAATGAAGTAATCTAAGAGAATTATCTGAACCAGGATTAGAAACCATGGATTTACCTTGAGAAATAATTCCCAATTCCTTATAAATTATATCAATTATATCACCTCTATAATTATTTTAATACTGCTTATGTCTATCTCTAGCATGACCTCTTTAAAAATCAAAACCCCTCTTTTTGTGAGTAGCAAAATCATTTTCACTGATATAAGGTAAGCCTTTGATTCTCTCACATTCCTAAAATGCCTTTGCAAATTTTTAAAAATCATTTATTATTTTTCAATAATAATTGACATACAATATTATATTAGTTTCAGGTGTACACTCCAGTGATTAGACATTACATAATTTACTAAGTGATCATCCCAATAAACCTCATAACCATCTGACACCATACATAGTTATTAGAATATTATTGGTTATATTCCTTATGCTGTTCTTTATTCCCCCATGACTATTCGGTTACTACCAATTTGTACCAATTCTTAATCCCTTCACCTTTTTCACCAAACCCCCAAACCCCCTCCCATTTGGAAACCATCAATATGTTTTCTGTATCCATGAGTCTATTTCTGTTCTGCTTGTTTGTTTATTTTGTGTTTTAGACTCAATTGTTGACAGATATGTATTTATTGACATTTTATTATTCATATTTTTAATTCTTCTTTTTCTCTTTCTTCTTCTTCTTCTAGAAGACTCTGAGAAACTATATGTCCTTCGGTTATAAATGATAGCTTGGCTGAGTAAAGTAATCTTGGTTGTAGGGCCCCTGCTTTTCATCACTTTGAATATGTCTTGCCACTCCCTTCTGGCCTGAAGAGTTCCTGTTCAGAAATCATCTGCAGTCTTACGGGAGCTCCCTTATAGGTAACTAACTGCTTCTCTCTTACTGCTTTTAAGAATCTCTCTTCGTCTTTCACCTTTTGCATTTTAATTATGATATGTCTTGATTTGGGCCTCTTGGGGTTAATTTTGTTTGGGACTCTTTGCACTTCCTGGACTTGTATGTCTATTTCCTTCACTAGGTTAGGAAAGTTTCCATCATTATTTTTTCAAATAGGTTTTCAATTTCTCTTTTCTCCTTCTGGCACCCTGATAATACAAGTATTGGTACACCTGAAGTTGTCTTAGAGGCTCCTTACACTATCCTCATTTTTTAAATTCTTTTTTCTGTTCTGATTGGGTATTTTATGCTTTCTTATCTTTCAAACTGCTGATTCAGTCCTCTGCTTCTTCTCTTCCACTGTTGATTCCTTGTAATGTATCCTTCATTTCAGTTACTGTATCCTTCATTTCTAACTGATAATTTTTATGGTTTCCATGTCCTTTTTTATGTTGTTGAGGTTCTCACTAAGTTTTTCTACTCTCCCCCTATATTCATTGAGCATCCTTTTAACCAGTGTTTTGAACTCTGCATCTAATAGATTGCTTGTCTCCATTTTGTTTAGTCTTTTCATGGAGTTTTGTTATCTTCTTTCATTTGATACATGTTTCTTTGTCTTCTCTTTTGGCAGCCTCCCTGTGTTGTTTCTATGCATTAGGTAGAGCTTCAACATCTCCTGGGCTTGGTTATGTGGCCTAATGTAGTAGGTGTCCTTTAGGGTCCTGTGGCATAGCCTCCCCATTCACCCAAGCTGGGCACTCCAGCTGTGCCCCACCGTGTGGGCTGTGTACACACTCTTGTTGTAGTTGAACATTGATTGCTATTGGCACATCAATGGTAGGGATTTATCCCAAAGCCTATTGGCTGCAAGGACTGGCTGTGACTTCTATGGAGGATCAAGTCTGCAGGGGCCCACCCCACAGAGCAGGATTAACTTTAGCAGGGCTCTGGCACCTGCTGAGTTCACCCCTGAGTATGTCACTTGTGGAGGTGGTAGGGTGGTGTTTCAACATAGTCTGAAGCTGTCCACTGAGTGTGCTGGCTCTGGAACCTCCCCCAAGAGTTGCAGGCTAAGGTCAGCCACTGCTTGTGTTCTGTCCGGGGCAACCAGGCATGATCTACAAAGCAATTTGCAGATGGCTTCTACTTGTGCTGGGCTTGGAGGTGTCCAGGAGAGAACAAACAGCAAACCATGGCCAGCTTCCACTAGTGCTGGGCCTGGAGCCACTTAGCAAGAGGTACAGGGCATGCTGAGGTCAGATGCTGCATGTTTAAGAGATTTTAGAAAAGTCTGAAGTATGAGCCAAGACGGACTATTCCTATGGAAAAGTCATTGGAAACTAACTGAAGAATTAATACACCAGGCACTGTGCTACACATTTACATATCATAACTCCTTGTGTCTGCAAATACAATCTTCTTTTTTTTTTATCCTCGCTCAAGGATTTGTTTCTATTGATTTTAGAGAGAGAGGGAGAGGGAGAGATAGAAAGAGAGAGAGAGAGAGAGATCAATGTGAGAGAGAAACATCCATTGGTTGCTTATGGTACTCATCCTGACCATGGATTAAACTCACAACCTAGGTACGTGCCCTGACTGGGAATTGAACCCACAGTCTTTTGGTGTATGGACAACATTCCAACCACCTGAGCCACCTGAGCCAATCTTTTTTATATACATGGGGAAACAGAGAGTTAAAGAGGCTAAAGTCAGACAGCCAATGAGTGGCAAGGAGAGTGAGGCTGGTTTTGTGCAACTACAAAGGCCTTGCTCTTTCCACTCTGCCACACTAGCTCCCTGAAAATACAGAAAGTCACTAGTCGTTAATGGTATATTATTATATTATAGGTCAAGGAGGAAAGAAAACAGAGGACCTCCTACATGCCAGGCACTTCACATACTTTATCATTTACATAGATATAGGGTGTCCCCCAAAATGTATACACACACTTAGAATAATTATAAAGGCAGTATTTATTAAAATACACTTCATTTTCAAAATTGAACCCTGGAAGTGTCTATAAATTTGGGGTGGAAACCTTGTATAAAGCACAGTGTAAGCTTGCAAAGCAGAAATATTGACCTTTTAAGGGACATAGTCAAGATTGCAGAAATAGTAGGTGGCTCAGCTAGTATTTGAAACCATGTCTGTTTGACACAAAGGCATGTTCTTTCTGCTCTCCCATCCCATCTCCTACAAAGTGGAGCTTTATATAATGCTGGTATTTGTGAATTGAATAATTATCACCTTATATGAGGCTTTTTAAAAAATAAAATGTAGTTATGTTTCAGAAAATATTTGACTTATGGCATAGCCAAATCTGTATCCATCACAAATTGCTATATACCAAAGTTCTTCTATATTTTCTAGTTTCCATTTTAGAGGTCAAAAATCTACTTTAAAATAATTTTTTCTTTTTCTTCTCTTTCTACTTCCATGATAAAAAGGCAAGAAAGGCACAGTGGAACAAAAGAATGTTATGGTTAAATGGTATAAGAATAAAAGGTAATTACTTATGCATGACCTACTTAAACTTTTATTGAGTCTTATGAATGCCACTTACGGAAAAACTGTTTAAATTGAAGCTCAAATTCAAATGGAAACTAACCAAAATTTCATTAATCAAATTGCCATTTCCTATAGACTGTATTGTTACTTACATTCTTACAAGTGTACATGGCATTTGCAAATTTCAGCAGCATGTTAAACTCAAGCAAGAATAGGTAGCCCTCTCTTCTAGATGGTATTTTCCTGGAGACCTTTAACCAAGACCAAAACCAGCCCTAAAGGCACTACATTTTGAATGTAATATACATCAGTTTGCATATTGCTGAGAATCAGCAAAGGTAATGGGAGTGAGAAACCAAGCAGAGGATCTCATCGTCTGAATACACCAAGGTTGCAGGTTCGATCCCAGGTCAAGGTACATACAAGAAGCAACCAATGAATTCATAAATATGTGGAACAACAAATCAATGTTTCTCTCCCACCCCCTTTCCTCTCTCTCTCTCTCTCTCTCTCTCTAAAATCAATAAAATCTATAATAATAAAAGGATAATATGCTAATTAGACTGGATGTTCTTCTGGACATCATTCTGGACGAAGCTGGGGCCAGAGAGAAGCCTGGGTCCCGGGTGCCTGGGGGAGGCCGGAGAGAAGCCAGCTGGGATCCCGGGTGCCAGAGGGAAGCCGGTGGTGCTGGCAGCCAGGGGAAGAAAGGCCTACTCTTGCACGAATTTCGTGCATCGGGCCTCTAGTAATAAAATAAAATAAAGAGGTTCTCATCAATAGTGCTGAACGGCAAAGAGAGAAAGGAGAAGCATAGAAAAGTGGAAGTCACTACCTTTATTTTGAATGATATAAAATTATGCCAATATTTTAAATTATAAAATGCTGTTAAAAATAATATATGCCTCACAACACTTTGTATACAAGCAAAACAATAGTGTCAATAAGACCCCTCACATGACGGTGTTTTCCACAAAGACCCGATGACATGTGGGGCATTCTCCGCCTCAGACCACTGTTCCACATGGTTGGCATCCCCAGATCACTCAGCTTCTTTCCCTCTGACCCTGGGCTTTGATAAATTTCTTATGTTCTTCAATTTAATTAATTTCTGTTCTTATCTTTATTATTTCTTTCCTTTTATTTCTTTTCATGTTACTTTGCTTTTCATTTTCAACCTGTGGTAGGCAATTAGACAGACATGTGCAGAACAAGGACAATGGGGCCAGGTACAGACCATTACCAGGGTGGAAAGCCCCAGATGCCTAGCAAAAGAATTATAGGGTAGAACTCATCACCACCCCCACCCGCACCCCGCCCCAGGGTGATCTTCCTCTCCTAGCTTATCGCTAGTCTTGTGGTTGACCCCTGACCTTTCCTCCCTAGAGATAACATCTAGGCCACAGTTCTATTTCAGAAAGAAAGCAGCAAAACCAGACAAGTGACCTCATGGCTGACCTCAGGACCAACTGCATAGGATAATGACCCCTTGCCCTCGCAACGACCAATGAATCATTGGAGACCTAGACCCAGAAAAGGACATACCTGGAAAGCTGCTGAATATTCTATTGAGATCTTCCTTTGGGACCTCCCCTAAAATCTCCAGCCTTAAAACCCTTAGGACACAGGACCCAAGGACATCCCCTTTTCCCATGCTCCCTCCTGGGAGCATGCTAGAGTCTTTCCCTTCCCCCTCTCCCTCACCCTTCCCTCCAGGCACCTTACCTCACTCCCAAACTCCAAGGGCCCTTCCTTTACTTCTATAACTTGTTTCCTAAGCCCACTTATTCTACAAATAACTTCTTCTACCTCTGTGATTTTCCAAATAAATGTTCTCTTATAGTTTGGGTCTTGGCTCTGAATTCTTTCCTAGCCAAAACTCAAGTACTGAGGTTTCTGAACTTAAGTCTGGTCCTATCCCACCAGTCTAGCCCTGCTGCTGTTCCCACTGCCTACAACAAACCTTCCTAAGATGGTACTTTACATCATTGATTTGAGACCGTTTTTCTTTCCTAATATAAGCCTTTAAAATTTTAAATTTCTAAGTCCTGCTTTTTCTGTAGCTCACAAATTTAGATACATTGTCATTTTGTTCTCAGTTTGAAGTGTTTTCTAATTTTCCATATTACTTCTTTGATCCATAGGTTATTTATAAGCCTGTTGTTTAATTTCCAAAATTTGGGATTTTCCTTAAAGATATCATTGTTGTTGATTCTGGGGGCAGGAAAAATAATATTTCTTATGTTCTTCTGGTTGGTCTAATAATCAAATTACTATGAGACAGATTAATAGAAAAGAATGACCACATTTATTACATATGTACATACAGGGGTTCACTAAGAATATGGAATCCAGGATAGGTTGGGCAGTAAAGTTTATATGTCATCTCGAGCAAAGGAGAAAGGGAAAGGGGGAGTTTTGTGGTTTGGGGCTTCAAAGGGGAGGGAGGAAGGCAATTCACATGGAGATTAAAAAGCAAATGTCTGGCAAATAAATGTTCTGCTATCTTGAACAATAGGATACAGAGAGGACTGATCAAATGGGCCTTGCTAGTTTCTCCCTATTACATGTAGTTCATATTAAACTATAGTTATCTATGATAATAGCTCCCTTCCTGATTCTTTTAGGCAGTTAGGTGGGGAAAAAAAAATTCCTAAAGCTTTTATTTCTTAAAAATAACCAGTTTAAAATAATCAAATATCTTTTAAAAAAAAGGGGGGGGCATATTTGGGGTTAGCAAACTCTGCTTCCCCTTAATCCCTAATTGAACTGTGATTAGAAAATGTACTCTGGCCCTAACCGGTTTGGCTCAGTGGATAGAGCATCGGCCTGCAGACTCAAAAGTCCCAGGTTCGATTCCGGTCAAGAGCATGTACTTTGGTTTTGGGCACATCCCCAGTAGGGGGTGTGCAGGAAGCAGCTGATCAATGTTTCTCTCTCATCGATGTTTCTAACTCTCTATCCCTCTCCCTTCCTGTCTGTAAAAAATCAATAAAAGATATATTTAGAAAATGTACTCTGTATGATTTTAATCCTTTCAAAGTTATTGAGGCTTATTTTATAGCCTAGCATAGTGTATGTTGTACATTTTTTTAAATATGCATTTTACTGAGTGTTGCTGAGTGTAGTGTTCTATAAATATCAGCTAGATTGTGATGGTTGATAGTATTGCTCACATCTTCTATGTCCTTACCGATTCCTTTGTCTAGTTCAGTGATGGCGAACCTATGACACACGTGTCAGAGGTGACATGCGAACTCATTTTTTTGGTTGATTTTTCTTTGTTAAATGGCATTTAAATATATAAAATAAATATCAAAAATATAAATATTTGTTTAACTATGGTTGCAAATATCAAAAATTTCTATATGTGACACGGCACCAGAGTTAAGTTAGGGTTTTTCAAAATGCTGACACGCCGAGCTCAAAAGGTTTGCCATCACTGGTCTAGTTGCTCTATCGATGAGTGAGAATGGAGTTTTAACATCTCCAACTTGATTGTGGAATTGTTTATTTCTCCTTTTAATTCTGTGAATTCTGCTTTGTAAATTTGGAGTCTTTGTTACTAGCTATAGTGGTATAATAAAAAATAAATATTTGACCTTTGCCCCCAATTCCTGGCACAGAGCTCCTAATTTACCACCTTTTTTTATGTTTATAAGGTGATTCATGGAAGGGCCCTAGATAGCTTCAAGAAAAGCCAATCAAGTGACTAGAGCAGTGGTTCTCAACCTTCCTAATGCCGCAACCCTTTAATACAGTTCCTCATGTTGTGGTAACCCCCAATTTCATTGTTACAAATTGAACATAATTAAAGTGATTAATCACAAAAACAATATGTAATTATATATGTGTTTTCTGATGGTCTTAGGTGACCCCTGTGAAAGGGTCATTCGACTCCCAAAGGGGTCTCGACCCACAGGTTGAGGACCGCTGGATTAGAGGTTTAGACCTCTGGGAAGCAAGAGGAGCTAGAGATAGTTCAATCACCAATGGCTAACGATTTAATGAGTTGTGATACATAAAATTTTCATTAAAACCCTGAAAGACAGAGTTGGGAGCTTCTGAGTTGGTGAACACCTCAGCATGCTGGGAGGGGGTGCGCCTGGAGAGGGCCTGGAAGCTCTGCACTGCTTTCCCCTGTGCATTGCCCAATGCATTGCTTCCATTTGCCTGTTCCTGAGTTGTCTCCTTTATAATAAACCAGTAACTGAAGTAAAGTGCTTTCCTGAGTTCTGTGATTCATCTCAGTGAATTATTGACTCTGAGGGAGGGCCTTGGCAATCCAAAATCTGTAGTCAACCTGGAAGAAATGTAGGTCTTCTGGGGACCCCATTTGTGGCTAGTGTCTGAATTGGGACAGTCTGTGGACTTCAGCCCTTTACTTGTGGTGTCTGAACCAGGTCTGGGTAGTTACTGTCAGAATTGAAGTGAATTAAATTGTAGGATCTCCAGTTGGTGTCAGTTTTTGAGAATTGGTTGGTGTCAGGAAAAAACACCCAGGTGTATAAACATATATAATTGTTATGGTTTTCTGCTGAATTGACTCTTTTAGCATTAAGAATTTTCCTATTTGTCTCTAATAATACTCTGTCTTCCAGCCTGTTTTATCTAACATTTGCATACCATCTCTTTTTGTATTCTTGCACATAATACATAATCGAATCTCACTTCATTTAAAAACCCATTTTGAAAAAATAAATAAATAAATAAATAAATAAATAAAAATAAATGTCCATTTTGACTGTTTGTTTCCAACATTGTCTAGAACTTTCTGCCTTGATGGAAATGTTTCACATCTGCACCATCCAATATGGTAGCCACTCTCCACGTGTAGCTATTGAGCACTTGAAATGTTGCTAGTGCACCTGAGAAACTGAATTTTAATTATATTTAATTTTAATAAATTTAAAATAGTCACATGTGGCAATGACAGCCATATTAAAAAGCACTGGTTTAGATCATTAACATTTAATGTAATTACTGATATGGGATGTAGGGAGCGGCTATAGGGTTAAGCCTCGGACTGACCTGTTGGCAAAGCCACAAACAAGTCCCAGCTTAGAGGGCACAGCCCTCTTAGCATAATTAGGCTGGACCATCTTGTGGCGGCCATCTTGTGACGACATCACGCACAAGAGCGCAAGGACCACCTAGGCTTTTATTAGTATAGATAACTTTTCTTTGTCCAAACCAAGGAAAAGCCTAAACTAAAAACCTTTCATGACAACTGTAAAAGCCACCACATATTTATTTCACTGCAGGCCCATTAATTCTCAAACAAGCAGGATTCTTGTTCCACAAGGACAAATGGAATAATAGCTCATCAGCTCATTAACTTCAATGTAGGTCAATGATGGAAATTACAGGTGCATGTTAGTTGATACATGTTCTTTCTTTCCTTTGCAACTTTCATATTTCTTTTTTATCATTTTTAAATTTTATTTTATTATTTTATTTATAAATTTTTTTCTTTATTGATTAAGGTATTACATATGTGTCCTTATCCCCTCATTGTCCCCCCCCACCCCCCACCCCCCACTAATACCCTCATCCCCCTGGTGTCTGTTTAAATGTACATATTTAAAGTGCCTGGCAAATAAAGTTTATGTTGAAAAATAGAAATTGTCAATGTTATTATTTTTTTAAGTATTATAACTATTGTTTTTATTTATAGCATACATTTAGACAAATGCATTGGAACCAATTTAGGGCATATTAAGGCTGATTTGATCATTATTCTTGGCAATATATTCTTTTTTGCACGAATTCAAAAGTCTCCAAAGTTTCATTTTATTCTAGCTATTCCTAGCACTTACAATTCAAACTATGAGAAGGGAATTTCAGACTGAAAAGGAGTCTTCAGGATAACAGGTCAACAACAGAAAAAGGTGTCACTTAACAAGCCCTGACCATGTGCCAGGTACCATGCTAGTGCTTTACCTGCATTACCTAATTTACTCCTTACAACAACCATTTTAGGCAGGGATTGTTGCAAAAGAAGAAAACAAAGCTTTTGAGAGGCTGAACAACTTGCCCAAGTTCATACAGTGAAATACAAAGCTGGGACTCCAAGTCATATCTCTAAAGCCCTCGCCCTTTAATTGCCACTCAATACTGTTTTCCAGATGATCCAAACCCTCTGTTCTCCAATCCTGCTAGCTCACTGGGAGCCAATCCAGGGTTTGCACCTCCTTAACCATAAAGCTAACAGTAAAACCAACATGAACCAGAAAAGAAACCACATTATTTTACAGGTGCCAAAGATTACTTCTTCTAACAAAGCAAGGGACAACCAGTATTGGTAGGCTTTAACAGTCCCGACATAGGATTAGCTTTTCTTCCAAACACTTAGCTATGTATTTCACTAACACTCAAAAGGGTCTCCTGACTGAGCTGTCTCTGGCCCTGTTTATCAACAGAGAGAGCAGAGCCTGCTTCTGCCCACAGACACTGCCCACACAACAGACTGAATCACCCTCAGAGCTAGTGAAAGCACAAGTCCTCTTTCTCATCATCAGAATTCTTTCCACTTTGTTGCGTCAGCTTAATTAATGAGAAACTTCTGTAGAAAGAAGATGAGGATTAAAAGGAACAACAAGAGAAACTGAGATCCATCCACAGAGATCACATTTTTTAATGCATTTGGGGACAGAAAAATCAATGTTCCAACCCGAGAGCATGCAAACTAAATTGAAACATTCTCTTCTCCAAAGAATGTTTAAACTTGAAAAATTCTGTGGTCTTTATCTAAGGTAAATACAAATATCCCTCTTAAAAGGCATGCTATAGCACAGTGATATTCAAGGCCTAAGGCTTTCATTTGCCTTTTCTTTTTATCAAGACAGGAATTTTTGGGTTTAATTTCATTGAATTTTGAAGTGTGTGTGTGTGTGTGTGTGTGTGTGTGTGTGTGCGCGCGCGCGCACGCGCAAGTGATATGAAGTAGAGTTTTAACATTTCAGCTTTAATAAACTCTTCCTGAAGAACTTACTATGATGATCATTGTAATTAATTGGAGATGCTTAGAGAACCACTTATTCCAAATGAAATTGTTTCTTGCTATGAATCAGGTTGCCCCTAAATTCCCACTTAGTGCAGAAAAACTGTGTGTGTGTGTGTGTGTGTGTGTGTGTGTGTGTGAAAGAGAGAGAGAGAGAGAGAGAGAGAGAGAGAGAGAGAGAGAGAGAATAAATCTGGAAGAGAAATATGATTTCATGTCTTTTAGAATCTGGCTTTAGCTAATTTTTTTTTTCAACTGGTTCATCTAACACAAAATAAGAATGGCACAAGATCAGTAGAACATTTGCAGAATGTTCCAATACTAAAATACCCAGGTTTGGAGTTCAATATTTTTGGTTTCTAAAATCTTATCCTATAAAAATTATTTATAGATTGAAGTATAAGGAGGGAAGGAACTAGTCTACCTAATGCAGTCTCCTTGAGAACTGAAAAGACTGACATGGATGTTTAATACAGTATCAATCAATAGGATATAATTATTTTACATCTTTTTTCAAATGGAGCAGACTATTACTCTTGATTAAGAAAGACAAAAGGACTCTTGCCCTCCTCTCCAAAATCAAGGGGAGATGAAGTAAACTAGACCACCCCAACCAGTTGTACATTTTGTGCACTGCCGCAACATGCCTGAGCAAGGGGGCAAATGGTTGGAAATCTAAGCTCTATTTGCTTAACTGAACTCCATGAATCTCTAGAGCAGGCTCTCTGCCAGGTGGGCCAAGTCACACAGAGCACATCTACCCAGTAGGTGACTTGTCCTACTTGAAAAAGGCCCTATAGACGTTGGCTATGGCCTGATAAAAAGACCACATTCTTTATGATATACATTTTCTTTGTTTAAATCTAAAATTGCTTGTGCTCAATTTCTTATATGCTTTATTCACTCAACAAGTATTTATTGGTCCCTTGGTGATGCCAGACGCTGATACACGCAGGAACAAACCATAGATCCTGACCACAGGGAGCTTTTTAGTCTGGGGACATGGAGAAAAGCAACAACAGATTACAATGTGTAGTCTCTTGTGTGGTCATGCCCCTGAAACTACCATGACTGTCTAACTGAAGCTGGCAAAATGAAGATCTAGTAGGAGATGGGAGACTGGAAGGATCTCATTTCCACAACAGATCAGATTCCCTCATGTTAAAAACATGTCCTAATCTATATATATAAAAGCCTAAACGACCGAACAACCGAACAACCGAACCACTGGTCGACCAGTCGCTATGATGCACACCAACCACCTGGGTGCAGATGCTCAACACAGGAGCTGCCCCCGGTGGTCAGTGCGCTCCCATAGTGGGAGTGCTGCTCAGCTGACAAACACCAGATGCCAGGCTCACGGCTGGCAAGCGCAGCTGCGGCAGCACTACCAAGCAGCAGCAGCGGGGAAGGCGCAGCGGGGCAGGGATGAGCGGGAATGGCGTGGCACCTCCCTGGCCACATTGCCCCTTCGCACACTACTACATCCCCCGAAGGGTCCCGGATTGGGAAAGGGTGCAGGCCAGGCTGAGGGACCCAATGGTGCACGAATCTGTGCACCGGGCCTCTAGTAGTAAATATTTCTATGGACTAATTCTATTCAATGATTCAGAAACTATTGCTGCATTCCTATGATTTTGAAATCTGTGGGATTTTCTAGCAATTCCATAATTTCTGGATTCTCTAGTTCTTATACAAACTTATCCTTTATTAGTACATGAACTGGGGCAGGTTCTGTGCCTCAGTTCCTCACTTGTTAGATATGATTATATTAATGTATTTGCCTTACAAAATTGTTATGAGGATTAAATAAGATAAATCATATAAAGTGACTAGTACATAATAAATATTTTCTCTTTTCTGCATTTATTTTAAAGCTTATAAATATAGGTTGCTGGCAAGTTTAGGTATAATGAGTGCTTTGGGTTCTGGGGTTTTAAAGCAATTTTCCCCTTGGTTTATTTTCATAATTTTAAATACAATTTGTATTTTTTCATGAACCTTTCACAAGTATAATAGTTGAGAATTCATTGATTTTCTGAATTTGAAGAGCAGAGCATAATGATAAAAATATTGCTTCTGAAGTCATACAGTTCTGAGTTCAAACTAGCCTCTGCCACACCTCAATTCAAATGCATTTGACATCTGAATCTTAGAATTAATGTGTGTGGATAAGGCCATGTTTCCCTCTCTCCCTGAAAAGCTATTGCTAAACCAATAGTGTTTTGGTTGTTAGAGGTTTTTTTGTGTTTAGAGTCTTTTCCCCCCTTGTTTTGTTTTATTTTTACAACCAATGGTATCTGACATTTAGAAAAACAATAATTTGTGTAATGATAAGCAATTGCTTTAAACTCCTTAAGTTTCTATTTCTTTTATTTGTAAATTTGTTTTACTCATAAACCTAGTTCTTAAAGTTAATATGAGAAGTAAATGAAATAATGACTATATGGTGCCTGGCATAGTGCCTGGCATGTAGTGATGATTTATACATGTTAGCCTTTAATAATTTGTATCTACATTTTTCCATTGAAATGATGAGATATAAACCGATCCTATTTCTCTGCAGTAAACCATAAAGCTGCCCCCAGAAGGGTTTATAGGAGGGGGAATCTTCGTCATGTCCTTTAAAAAAGGGAAATACATTAGAAGATTAGAGTTCTCACACTTGAAGGCTATTTTAATAGGATGAGTAGAATCCAAAGAGAATTTGCAGATCAGGCCCCTAGAGATCATCTATGGAAATCATCCTTGAGAAAGTGACAGACTAGGACCTAGAGGAGGAGCACGAGTTAGCAAGGTAAGCACAGGGAAAAGATGGGTATGTTAGAGACTAAGTAATGCTATTAATAAAACTTTACTAGATTTACAAAGCTCACTGCCTATTTGACCATTAGTAATCAATGCACTTCTGTCAAGATTAGGGGATCATTCCTAAATTACAGACCTCTAGATTCTTAAAGAGCTTAGAAATCAAATTAAAGCCTTTTGTTTTTGTGATAAGAAAACCAAAGTTTAGAGATGAAAGAAAGGGAAGAGGGGGAGATAAAGAGAATGTAGCTAACATGATGGGCACCTATTATGTATAAAATAAGTGACATTATGCACATACTAGAGGCCTGGTGCGCGAAATTTGTGCACGGGTAGGGTCCCTATGTCTGGCTGGCAATCAGGGCCAATTTTTGGGGTGACCAGCAGGGCGATCAGGAGGCCCCCACTGGCACCCACCTTGGCTGGTGGCCTGGCACTGCCCACTAGCCAGCCCCATCCCTCACCGCCGCTGCTGCCGCCGCCGCTGGTCGGGGCCTGTGAGCTGGGGGCAGCTCCTGCACTGAGTATCTGCCCCCTGGTGGTCAGTGCATGTCATAGTGACCAGTTGTTCCTCCAGTCGTTCCATCGTTCATCTAATTTGCATATTAGGGTTTTATGATATAGGATAATAGATAAGGAGGCTGAGACAGAGAGAGATGTCAAATAACTCACTCAAAGCTATAGCTTTAATAAGAGTAGAGCCAGAATTCAAATTTAGATCTATGATCCTCCAGATTCTTGGATCATGTTCACTAGAATTTGTGTGAGTTCATCCAAGTGTGACTTTATCTCCACATTGGCATTGTAATTGTTTGTGTATTTACTTCTACACTAGTCTAAAGGAGAAAACCAATCTGACTTCAAAGAAAATTTTTTTATTTTCAAGTATATTTCCTGGCAGATGGACAAATCTAATAAGAGATCAGATGATTCGATGGATGGATGGATGGATGGATGGATGGATGGATGGATGGATGGATGGATGATTGGACGGATGGACAAATGAGCATTTGAGAGATTACTTGGGTGAACTTTTCTGAGGGTCTATCCAATTATCCCTCAAGCATATTGTGATACTCCCAAATATATTTCTAAATCTAATTAATCATCTACATTACAAAAAATCAATAAGAAATCTACCACAATTTTAAACTTTAAAAATGTAAAATGGAGTGGTTCTGAATAAAGTAATAAGTAGCAAATTCAGGAATAGAAGTTCCTAGCAGATACAGTCCATGGCCAATTCACCCTCTGTCCCTAATATCTGTCCCCTGAACATATTTGGCATGCAAATACTGAACAGTTCTGGTTAGAGTTATGCATGGCTGGCCTTTTAAATGATTGAAACAGTCTAATTCTGAAAACAAAAATTTTTGGTGGAAAAATAATTCTAAAATGATTCCTAAAGGAAGAAAAGAGCTCATATTTTACCACATAAAGGATCTACATTTACTATCTTCATACTGAGACTCCAATGATACTATTACAGACCTCTAGATTCTTAAGGAGCTTAGAAATCAGATTAAAGCCTTTTGTTTTTGTGATAAGAAAACCAAAGTTTAGAGATGAATGAAAGGGAAGAGGCAGAGATAAAGTGAAGGTAGCTAACATGATGGGCACCTATTATGTGTCAAATAAGTGACATTATGCACATACTAGAGGCCTGATGCACGAAATTCATTGATTATGGGTGGGAATGACATGGAACATATCTAACCACTAGTACATGCAGGCACCAACCAGTCAGAACAGCTGCCGTGGTCTCGCAGAAGATTGCCTCAATACATCAGAACAGATGCCAGTGTAAGTGAACATTCCACTGCACTACATAAGCATGATTATCAGCACTGCTCAGAGTTTCCTTGGAAATGAGGAACAGAGATGTGGAAGATGAGGAGCAGGGAGAAATTGATAAGAGGATAGAGGCCCATAAAACTAGGCTATAATGTGAGGGCTTGTTTAATCCATATCAGTCTTGTAGCAAGGCACAAGGGTTACTTTAGCAAGAATCAGATGCTTGCTTATTTGGTGCTTGATAACCTGAGTATTGACCTGGAGGTCCTGACAAAGGATGGGGTTGGTCCAATGGTCTCTGGGTTAAATTAAACCGCTAGATGGAGACTACTTGATTCAGCTGTGGGGAAAAGAGAAAACCAATCTGACTTCAAAAAGACTATCATATGCGTTAGCAGGACCAGCTTCCTTTCTTGTTTCCCTCTTTTGCTTCTCTTCTGTCTGAGTTACCTAGAATCAGTTTCTGTTGTTTGTAATCAGAGAATAACTGTTACATAAAATACTTTGCCTTATTCTTGACACAATATCCCTATTAATTCTATCTAAGTTCATTAGCTATTTGGAACAACCCACTGTTTACTCATTAGGTATTTCTATAGATTCTCATGTAATTTGTGGATTTTGCCCTAAAATATAAGATAATGGACAAAAACTACTTGCATAAGATTTATCAATACACGTAACAGACTTTCCCCCATGGCTTTTTATTGAAGGGGCCATTGTGAGTACTGGTCACCCAAGTTCCAGTACTCTTTCTGCACAAACCCATCCCTTGGTTCATGCTGCTTTTTCTCACAGAAATGCTCTTGATAATATCTCTACCTGTAAAGAGCATATTTATCCTTAGAGAACTGATTTAAATATCAGCTCTACAAAGCCTTCCTTATTTCACAAGATAGAACTATCACTCTACATCTGTGATTCCTGGAAACATCACCACTGTTGGAACAAGGCCCTGGTGGGCCTTGCACTGCAGATAACTGGACTCAAGAATTCACCTTAGGTTACCCAGGGCTACAATATATATTAAAAGTTACATTTATGAAACATTGGCATGAATATGAATATATTAATGTTATATTCTAAAAGTTGACTTTGACCTAAAAGTTCATTTTTTTCTTTCAATTTCAAAAGAAATTAAACCATATTCATGGACCCCTTGGCACCGAACCCGAGGTCTAATGAGTAAGGTTCCCTGTGTGCATGTGCTCTTACTCACACATTTTTCTCACTAATATAATCTACAGCTTAAAGGGGCTTTTCTAAAGAAGGCCAGGATTGGTTCCAGAATGTGGGACCAAACCTGAGGTAAGGGTAAAATGATTCGGCTTCAAGCAGGTTATCTTAAAAGAATATTATATTCTTGTTCAAACTGAATGATTCAAACATATAATGATTTTTTTTGAAGAGATTCTAAACCCATTTACAGTTTGCTAGGGCTACTACAGGCATTAGCAGTCATGTCCTTTGTTTGAGCAATATTTGAGTTAACCTGAACTAAAATAATTATACTTTGCATAATGCTTTATAATTTACAAAGCACATTCACACATTACTCCTTTAATCTGCACATATAGCCAGAAGGTTAGCATCTTTTATTTTTCATTTGACAGGAAAGAAAAACAAGCCTCAGATGGATTGAGTGACTTACCCAAGGTCACACAGCTAGTGGTGCAGAGTTTGGGATTCATGCCCAGTTGTTCTAGTTGCAGAATCTCATATTCTTTCCACTATGTCATTCTGCCCATGGCGGGGTGGGGAGGGGAGGATCTATGTAAACATATACACAGAAATGTTGAGCTCGTACTTCTAAATAGATTGATGTACTTTTAGAAAACCTAGTGGTATTTCTGGAGATGTAACTGTGTTGTGGGTTTATTTCTAAATCATTTTAATGCCTTGTGAAGAAGATGGCTGACAAAATTTGTTTTTTAATGGAAGTCCAAATAAACTGAACAATATTTTGAATTTACATGAAATTCTACGGATCATGAATTCTGGTCAAAATTATAGTAAATATAATGGAAATGTACAGACAGGTACATATTTTTAACTCCAGGTTCCAAGTCTTTGTTCTGTGGTTTGTTAGATATCCGTTCTCTTCCATTCTCGTCTCAGTCTCTTGAGCCTCACCTCACAGGTAGGCTCCTTTCAGATTCTCATTTGGTAAACAAACTAAAACTAACTGGACTGTGAGAAGTATGTGTTATCAACTCCTTTGCTCCTGAAAGGGGTAATTTCCTCACAAAAGAAACAAATGGAAGGAAAGAAATGGCACTGAGCAAGTCTTAGCTTGAAAAAGGCAAAATCCTGCAAATCCTGATGACTAAATCATACATTACAGCTTGGATATGCACTCTTCATAAGGAAGTTGGGCTAAACAAAGAATGAGACTTCAGAAACTTCAGAAGGACATGTGACACAATGCCATACAGTCCATAAATGAACTATTTCAAGTATACATTCAATACTAGTTCCCTAGTTCTAAAAATTAGTCTGACCATAAGCTACGTTTGCAAGGTCAGGAAGTAAATAATTGCTTATGTGAACATGTCATCTCAGTTCAACCTCATTGTGATTACCCACAGAGAAGTGTCAGGAAATAGAAAACATTTCAGGTATGCACCTCTGAAGCTTTAAAATACATGTGTGTTATTTTACTCAGAAATAAAAATCAAGTTAATTTTACAATGGTTTTATGTATCTTAGCATGTTTTGATTTTACATATCATACCGTATGTTATTCTCATTTGCCATAAGAATACAGATAATTACATGAATGATTTTTTTACATGAATGATTTTTAAATATGTAACCTAATTTCTTTTTACATTCTATATTCCTCAACTTTTTAGTCTCTGGATCACACAATAAAAGACATATTGTAAAGCTAGCGCTGCACAGACTGCTTTATCTACAACAGACATCCCAACCAGAAAGTCAGCAAGTCAACCAAATGTTGCAATGAAGTCCTGGAAGCCATGTTTGCACAGTGTGTGTTCCTTGTACTCGGGCAACTTGTTGCCGTAGTAGTGAATTTCATTTGAAAAATCTAAGAAAAATATTTGCTCCCCCAACTGATTCGTACATGGAATCATCTCAAGAATTTGAATAAACACAATTGGAACTAAGAGAAAATACTCAATCCAGATGAGATGTTTTCCAGGGCAGATGGGCACTTTGGGGATACTGTTATTTTTTTTAATGTTATTGAATTTATTGAGGTGACATTGGTTAATAAAATTATATAGGTTTCCAGTGTACAATTCTAAAATACATCATCCGTATATTGTATTGTGTGTTGACCACCCAAAGTCAGTCCCCGTCTGACTCCATTTATCCCCCTTCACCCTCTTATACCTGCCCCCAGCCCCCATTCTCTCTGAAAGGTCTGCTGTGGGTCAGGTGTCTGTCCAGCACGAGGATAAAGAAGACATAACCCCAAGCCTCAAAGGACTATCTTATCTTCAAAATTGAGCATGATGGTTGGCACGTAACAGGTACTGAATAAATCTGCTGAATCAGTGGAAGACCTGCTACTATTACAGAGACTACAGCAAACATAAACACACTAGGAAGCTCTAAGCCAGAGGGTCAGAGTAAGTAGGAGGAGGCATGAATGGAATGAAGGAAATAATAATAGGTGTGGCTGGTATTAGACAACATGGAAGCAAAATGTGATGTGGAAAAATATTCTTAAATTGAAATATGTAAGTGAATCCTAAGAGAAAAAAAGAAGCTAATGAAGACACTAGCAAAAAATTTGCACTAGAAAACCAAAATTTACTTTGAAACTGAAAATTTAACTTCATTAATAAATATAAAAATGCTGTGCCAACTTAAAGTGTAAAATTTAAAACACAAATTGGAGACTTTATCATGACTTGCCATTAACAAAATCATCAATGTTTATTTGTAATGTATCTTTATTGTTGAAAGTTCCCTTCCTCCCCCCCCCCCATTGAATCCCTCCACCCCTTCCTCACCCCACCACTCTCCCCCCGAGGCTTTCACCACACTAATTTTTGCAACCATTGTGTTTCTATGTTGACTAAGGATAGATTATTAAACATTGTTCCTCCATAGTATTCCTTAAATGTTTTTTTTAAGTTTTTGAAACTTAGAGAAGGAATGTTGTGTTATAGATGGTGATGAGAACTGTCAAAAGTAAAATTGATAAAGAGCATACTTTAGGAAAAACTAGCACTGACATAATGTATGACTATCCCAGGAAAAATCTTAGTTTAATTTTTATTTTACTTTTAATAAAATTACACAAAACAATAAGTGGAAATGATTTGCACAAGCATACTGAAAATACTTTTTTCATTTTCACAATTACATTTTTATCTATTAAACTTAATAGGATTGGAATCAGAAACACAAGGAAGCCATCAACTTTAATTGTTGAAATCTGCCAAGGTTCAGAGAGCAATTGGCAAAACAGAAAAAGCAGAAAATGCAAGCATTTGATATTTCAGATCTTAGTGACATTTTGGCTATAGGAGTTATTTGGATTGGAACACATGATTTGTTGACATATAAATTAATAGGAGATTCTGACAGATTTATTCATTCTAATGGCTAAAATTTACCCAATAATCAAAGAATTATCTGCTGCTAAGACAGCTCTTAGTTTGTTATTGCCAATGGAGACTTTTCTATTCTAAAAATCTAACAATGATAAAGCCCTTTCAATGCACAGGGCCTCTAGTAAAATATATTTATGCTTTCTTTACACAGTAAAATCATACAGTCATGACACATATTTAACCAAAGATCTATACAATATTAATTGCATTTATTTCATTTTAATCTTTTTTTCGTTAACCAGAAAAATTCTGAATTGCAAAGGACAAATTTGAACTGCTCAGTGATTTTTTTAGAGGTGAATTTTATATTTTACTAAAGACCCAGTGCACGACATTCATGCATGGGTGGGGTCCAGCCAGCCCGGCCCCAATGGGGGCGGACTGGGGCCAGGCCTGTTGGGAGGAGGAGACAGTGGGAGGTTGGCCGGCTGGCCCACCCCCACCCCAATCGGGGCCTGACCAGCGTCAGGCCAGCTGGGGGGAGGAGCTGAGGGCAATTGGCCAGCGGGCCCCGCCCCCAATAGGGATGGGGCTGATTGGAGGTGGGGCCAGCTGTGGGGAGAGGCTGTAGGTGGTGGGCTGGCCAGCCCCACCCCCAATTGGTGTGTGGGCAGGCCAATTGGGGGCGGAGATGGCTGAGGGGAGGGGCCGTGGGCTGATCAGGGTGGTTGGGGTCCATTGGGGCATGGGGCCAGCTGTGGGGAGGGGACGTGGGAGGTTGGCCAGCTGGCCCCACCCCCCGACCACAGTGGGCGTCATGGCGACTGGTTGTTCTGGTCGTTACGGCATTCTAGTCTCTGGCTTTTTATACATATAGACTAGAGGCCCAGTACACAACATTTGTGTATTTGGGGGGTCCCTCAACCAGGCCTGCGCCCTTATAGCATATGGACTCCAGTATATCCCAAGGCAGCAATAACAAGTTTTCCTCTATTTTATATATGTATATATACATTAATCCACACTGAAGGATACACTAGTAATTTTTATTGATTTTTTTTTAGAGAGAGAAAGAGGGTGGGGGAGAGAGAGAGAGAGAGAGAGAGAGAGAGAGAGAGAGAGAGAGAGAAAGAAAGAAAAAAAGAAAGAAAGAAAGAAAGAAAGAAAGAAAGAAAGAAAGAAAGAAAGAAAGAAAGAAAGAAAGAAGAAAGAAAGCCTGAAGGAAAAAATATGGTTAAATATAAAAAGAAAAGGAAATAAGAAACAATTTTCTTGCTTTGATGTACCATCCAATAACAATTATGTTTGACAACTTGTTTATATATCATCAATTTTCTCCCAGTTTATGGAAAAGTCAGTCTCTTGGCTGGCTTTAACTGCTGAATTTCTTAACTATGCATAGAGAATGTCAATCCTTTACCTACAGATATAAAAACCTGCAATCTTAT
>NW_005871072.1:9137626-9146218 GCF_000147115.1 Myotis lucifugus
GATTTTTTTTTTTAGAGGAGAGGAAAAGAAGGGTGGGGGAGAGAGAGAGAGAGAGAGAGAGAGAGAGAGAGAGAGAGAGAAACCATCAAAATGTTGAAGAGGAAAACATTCCGATTCGGGTTGCCCTGAACACATGCCAATTCCACCCAGGGATCAAACCTACAACCAAGCCCTGACCAGGAATCAAACCTGCAACCTTTTTGGTGTATGGAACAACACTCCAACCAACTGAACCACCTGACTGGGGTAAGTTTTCCTCTATTTTAAATAAAATTTTAAAAATATATTTGGCGCAAGCTGGTTTGGCTCAGTGGATAGAGTGTCAGCCTTCAGACTAAAGGCTGATTCTGGTCAAGGGCATATACCTTGGTTGCACGCTCCACCCCAGCCTGGGCCCCGGTCGGGGCTCCTGCAGGTGGCAACCAATCGATGTGTTTCTCTCACATGGATGTTTCTCTCTGTCTTTCCCTCTCTCTTCCACTCTCCCTAAAAAAAATTTAAAAAAAAAATCAATGGAAAAATATCCTCAGGTAAGGATTAACAAAAATAAATGAATAAATAAAAATAAAAAATAGATTTGAACTTATGAATTCATTTTGGAAATAAAGGGAATAATTTCACTAGAAACAATAGGAGCAACATTGGAATAAAGACCCTTCCATTGGAAGCAAAATGAATATTTTCTACAATACTGGGAAGAGACTACTGAGAAGATGCTAATGTTCTGAAGGCATTAAGGGAAGTCTAACCAAGAACAAATGACTTGCAGAAGGTCAAGAAAGGCAAGATGTTGCAGTTCCAGAAAGTACTGAGGTTCAGGAAATTTAAAAAGAGATGATAGGAATAGAGCATAGAAAGGTTTGGTTCAGAAAAAATTGCTTTGAATTTAACTAAAATAGAGAATGGTTGCTTCTTTTCTGCAAGCGTCTTCTCCGTACCTTAAGGAAAGACCTAGATGTTCATTTGCATCTCTTCCTGTAAGTGTATGACAACATCTCCTTGACTACAGGAAGTGTATTGCTGTATCTAAGACAAAAACCAACAGAATCAATGAAAATAATTATGTGATATACTTATTTTCTGTAATTAGCTATGGGTTTTTTGTTTGTTAAAACTTAACAGACTCTATCTGGAAAACTATGTGATTCAAATAAATCAACATTCCTATAACTCCTACTAAAAATTGTACACTATCATAAAATACATTCTTATGTTGCTAGCAAATAAACACTCTAGACAATTGAATTCAATTACTCTACAATCGAAACAGTTTTGTTAGAAAAAGCAGCATTTTAACTGTCATTACTAAACATCCTCCCATTCTCCCATTTTATTTCTTTACAAGAAAACACTCATTTTACTCCACTAGTATTATTTGAAATTTGGGAACTAAATTATTTTTGAAATCCTCTAATAGCACAATTTATCTGAAATGATAGAGGATAGTGAGAAATGTGTAAAGTACAAAATTAGCAAATATTTAGGCAAACAAATGAAGAACCTAAAAGGGGAATTTATTCTTTTTTTTCCTATGCCTGGAAATTCAAAAGAGCTCATAATCATCTTTCCTTCATACTCTCTCCATTTCATTTTGTATTATTGCCTTCTAATGAGTGAGTTATCTTGTGTGCACATCTTATCTTCCTTGCCAGGGACTTTCCCATGCCCACATATTCACATCTGCAGCACTAGAATAATAATGAGTCAAAATAAGTTGATTAAATTACCCACTCCAGTGAGTTCCCATCAACTAGAGTATTTTCATCTCTATTGATAAGGCAATGAAAGGATTTCTGTGAACCTTGTCTGCTTTCATAACAGGATTAGATCCTGGCTCAAGTTGGCTAGACCTTAACTTTGGTGTGGAACTTTCTTTTTTAAAAAAGTGTATTTTTAAAATTGATTTTAGAGAGAGGAAAGGAGAGGGAGAGATAGAAACATCAATGATGAGAGAGAAGCACTGATTGGCTGCCTTCTGCACACCCCACACTAGGGATCAAACCTGCACCCCAAGCATGTACTCTGACCGGGAATCAAACCATGACCTCATGGTTCATAAATCAACCCTCAAGCACTGAACCACACCGGCCAGGTGGGGTGGGCCTTTCTTTAATAAGAAGGTGTAGAGGGGATAAATGGTGATGGAAAGAGACTCTACTTGGAGTAGTAAACCGATAATATACCGTTGATGTACTATAGAATTGTACACCTGAACCCTATATAATTTTATTAATCTATGTCACCCCAATAAAGTCAATTTTTTAAGAGAAAGTTTCTTTAGAACATTGCAGAAGCAGTAAAAGTGAGCCAGCTGGGCTGTGTAGGCTCAGGAAACAAGTTACAGAACCAAAAGAAGGGCTCTTGGAGCTTAGCAAGAGAACAGTAAAGGTAAAGCAGATGGGGGGAAGAAGAGCGGAGAGAGAAAGGCATGGGTCTGCTCCTAAGAGGAAGAGCTTGCCAATAAATTCAATTGCTTAAAAAATGTATTAATTATGAACCTAAGGAACATAACATGTTATATTCCCCTGACATGTAAAATATGTCATCCTTTTTTCTATTGAAATAGGTTCTCTTATGAGAACAATAGCTTTTCAATATACTGTATGGTAGGTTTTTGTTTTTGTTTGTTTTTCTTGCTTGTTTTTGTCTCGACTAAGATGCACTAATATCTGCAAGCTTTGACATGACAGTTCCTAAGAGCACAGCAAAGTTTACTACAACAAATGTGTTTACTTCCAAAGGGCAAATTTACCAGAACACTTTTCAGCTGCTGGCTTTGTTTGTTGCCTGGGAATGGACTTGAGGAGCTGCACTAAAAGACCTTGTTACTCTGAGTGCTATTCATGAAAGAACCCAAGTGTGTCCTATCCTCTGATTTACCATCTCCATATCTCTTCCTCAGGATTGTCTCATTTTCTCTGTGTGCTCTGGGAGGGGTGGCTCAATCTTACAGTAATCAAACATGGTAGGGGCTTCCTACTTAATCCAGTGGTTTTAAAGGGAATTCTATTTGCAATATCTGGAGGATCTCACTCAGTCTTCTTTGAATTTTTCCAAAGCAACTTATCTGCATCTCTTTTGTGACCCTTATTTAGTTTATATGCTGAAGTGCAAATTCTCAGTACCTTGGAATGTGGCTGTGTTTGGCCATAGGATCTTTACAGAGGTAATTAAGGTACAAATGAAGTCATTAGGGTGTGCCTTACCTCAATATGGCTTGTGTCCTTAGTAGAAGAGAAGATTAAGACACAGACACGCACAGAAGGAAGGCCATGTGAAGACACAGGAAGAAGGGGGAACATCTGCAAGCCAGAGAGAGCAATCTCAGAAGAAACCAACCCTGTTGACACCTAGAATAATACCTATTATGATGTTATGTTATATATGATAATAATTTGATATAGATAATAATAATTAGTTTCCTATGGCTGCTGTAACAAATTATCAAATTAATGGCTTAAACGAGCACATTTATTTTCTTTCGGTTCTAGAAGTCAGAATTCTAAAATCAAGGTGTTGCCTGGACCAGATCCTTCTGGAGCAGTGGTCAGCAAACTGCGGCTCGAGAGCCACATGCAGATCTTTGGCCCCTTGAGTGTGGCTTTTCCTAAGCCTTAGGAGTACCCTAATTAAGTTAATAACAACGTACCTACCTATATAGTTTAAGTTTAACAAATTTGGCTCTCAAAAGAAATTTCAATCGTTGTGCTGTTGATATTTGGCTCTGTTGACTAATGAGTTTGCCGACCACTGTTCTGGAGGCTTCAGGGGAGAACCTGCTTCCTTCCCTTTCCCAGCTTCTCAAAGCCACCTGCATAGCTTGGCTTCTGGCTCATTCTCTGCCCTTGCTAATGGCCCATCGTTTCCTGCTGCTCTACACTCTAAATGCTCCTCTGTAAATGGTTTTCTTTGTCTTTGTTATAGCTTGTCAAAGTAGCTTGTCTGTCTGCTCTTTGCATGGTAGAACTAAGATCAGTCCAACCTCTGGTTCTCTGGTCACTACTCCTTTTTCTGACTTTGATCCTCCTGCCTCCCTTGCCATTACATTGGGCCCACCTAGATAATCCATGACAACCTCCCCATCTCAGAATCTTTAATTTAGTCAGCCCGCCACAATCTTGGGTCAGGATCTGAGACTAGTAATGCTGTCATAGAGGCACACAAAGAGGCTCAGGCAGCCTTGGAGACTCACAGAAAAGGAAGTGGAGAAGGGAACCTGCTCAAATAGTGAGAACTAGTAAGAGCAACTGGCTAGGCTGAGGGCCAGTGTTTAAAAAGCTCAAGGGTGGTCTGCACATATGGCAAACTCTTTTTCTTAACAGTTTTCTTATAATTGCATATTAACCATAAGTGCTCCTTTACCCGGCTAAGGTCTGCCTGGCCTGTCCGCATTGCAGTGGGTACCACTAGCACTCACTGGCTATGTGTGGAAAACACTGAGGCATGTTTGTAGAGAACAGATGGGTGCATATGGTTGTAGGCAGTCCTGTCTTCCCTGAAGAACCAGCTTGTTCTGGCAGAAGGGTTTAGAAAATGAGCGGAAGGAACCACTTTGTTCAGACAAGGCAAAAACACTATCATTTCCCTTTCACATGCATAACTGGAAACTACATGCTTTACACCTCCTGATTGCAAAAAGCCAGTAAACAAGTGGAATATTGACAGTTTTCTGCTACCAAATGAGAATGAACTAGGTTACTGGGGACTAGGGTGGGGAAATACACTTTGTCTCACTAAAGATTGTTGAAAATAAAACAAATTTGGTCGATGCTACTAAAGCCTTTAGAAAACAAAACATCCCCTGACCACTAACCGAAGTTTGACTCACGATGAAGCTAACGGTTTTATAGACAAAACAAAAGCAAAATTTCTTTTAAAAAAAGCAAAATTTAAGCAATTATCTAATTATCTATATCAAAGACATAATCTGAGCTGCTTTGACCACCAATATGCTTTTTCTTTGTGGGGGGGGGGTGGTGTCTCTCCCTTCAAATCAGGCACATAAAATGGAAAATCTAGGTAATTTCATTTAAAGCAAAGTAGGAAATAGTTTTTCAGGAAAAAATCACATTCTCAAGTGAGTGCCAAGAAAAGACAATGTTCTTCCTCATTTGTTTGTTTTTTTCTGGCTTGTTACTCATCACCTCATCACTGATCACAGGGACAAGACTGGCACATTTACCAATGGACAGGTGTCCTTCCTTAGACCTAGCATGTGATTACAAAGAAAGCTAAAACTGAAAGAACATAGGCAAACAACTTTGAACATAGTTGCTCAGAATCCGTTTAAGGCAAGCTGGTGGGTACAGACAGAAGTCCAAATTGCCCAAACACTTGAAGGTTTGTAGTATCACAGAACATTAGATTTTGAAGGGTAGGCTGACATTCTAACACCCAAGGCGGAAGCACTCAAAACAAGTGCCCAGGCACAAGATACAGCTCTCTTGCGGCCTGTCTTGCCCCAGTGGTGAGAATTACAGTATTTGACAGATAAATGGCAGATCCTTTAGGCAATTGCATACCTATGAATATTAGATATTCATATACATGAGAATATTACTCCTTTAAACTAAGTTTTAAATATAGATATTCCTATTAATTTTGTTCCTCAAAGTGGGGTTTTTGAAAATGATTGAGTAGCAAGGCCATCAGGTTAACATATTTGGTAGGAAACCTGAGTATAGCTAGTCTATGTTTCTAACTATGGGCAAATCTACAGTCTTTCAAATCAACTAGTGATTATCTTGTATGAGTGCTGAAAAAGCTAAACTAGGACTCATGGACACCGAACATATCCATGGAGATGCAATAAACATTGCCATTGTGGACATCACCTCCTAAGCTAGCAGTTAAGCATCACTCTTGAGATAACATATTACTTAAATTAAAAAAGAGAGAGTTCCAATATTACTTTATGATAATTTTTTCTTTTTCACTAAAATAGACGAAGATGTCTGTTATTTCATTGTGTATGAGTGTGTGTGCGTGTGTGCGCGTGTATGTGAAAACTGGAGCAAATTAACCTAGCAAGGTAAGAGAAAGATTGAATTAGAAATAATTTCTTCATGCCAAACTGCTCTACATGATGCCTAAGCAACTAGACATCAGTTAAAACCAGTGATTGAGAGTAGAGAGGGAAATAACTACGTGATTGAATTTTCCACTTTCAGCCAGTCTGCCTCATAAAGCTAGTAGTAAATCGTTTCAACTATCTCATCTGCAGAACAGTACAAGTCTCAGGGAACAATTTCAAAATTCTTTGTGAAGATAAGCCATTGAGCAACAAAATCTACAAATTACCTGCTACTAAAAGACAGGCAAAATTATATTTTCTTTCACATGACATCAGACAGAAATCACTCAAATTCAAAATAAAGCATTAGGTCTATGATGTAACCAGATTATCTTAATTTTATAAGCCAAATGTTTTTCTATTGCATTATGGAAGCAAAACAGCAGGACTGTTACTGTTGCATGTTCATAGGTCAATATGCAGCTCCTTGGAGATGTTTGTGTAGACATGTAATAATTTTAAAATCAGAAAGGTTGCCTAATCTTTTACTGGAGAAGAAAAAAGGACAATGTCTTGAGCATATCTTCTCTATCAGATCAGTTCATCTCTCAGATGTATTTTAAATTTTATTCAAAATTGTTTTCCATAAAAGTTTTATGTGATATATGATATATCCATAAAATGAAAAAGGATTCAAGGTAATAGTATACTAATGAATTTTAAATCTGCACACAACCAAAGGTATTTCATATTAAACACATAAAAGCTTTTGCTAACATTGTACTGTCTGTCATGGAAATTCAAAGATATTCTACAAAAATATCTATGAAAGATATTCTACCAAATTCCCTTTAAAAAAAAAGATCTGATTGGCTTTATTTGACAATTCATGAGTCAGTCAGCATCCAGTATAGCAACTAGAAGGGTGCCCCCTAAATTCCCTTTTTTAACATACAACTTGCCCCTGCTTTGGTAAACATGAGCCTTCCTAGTCATGTTGCAAGAACTAAAGTTCCAATCTGTGAAAAGATTTCACAACGTTTAAGCTGATGTTTGAACATCTGTTTCTCAGTAAACAAACAAAAAGTGAACAGGCCCTTCAGAGAGGTGCCCCATATGACATTGCTTGTGCTGTGTTGCGCGGTCAGTTTTGCATATTGGAAAATGTGCCCAGAGGCCTGAAATAGCTAAAAGGTGACATATGCCTCAGCCACAAACAACGATGTCCACAATGACTGTTTAGGGCAAAGACCATGCTGGATTCAGAGCAGACTGCAGGTGGGTATGAATTAGTGAACAGTAATCAAATATTTTAATATGAATCAAACAGAGTGAAGGAAGGAAAGCTGACTCCCCACGGGGACAGTCTGAGAGCTGCTTGCCAGTCCCCGAGGAAGAGGCTGATGTAATGGTGTCTAACCTTCAGGTCACGGAGCTACAGAGAATAGCCCAAGGGGCCCTGCGCAAAGATGATGTTGCTTTCATCTGGTCTCAGGTGGAAACATGTAAGTGGGAAATCAGAACTGAAAGGGTTGCCTACATAGGAATCAGATAACCTGGATTTTTAAATCTGTTCTAAGTGTGCTCTGGATGTGCCTGTGCCCAAGTCCCAGTCCTGAGGGTCTCGGTGTAGGGCCTGTGTGGTGGGATAATGGTACCTTTTATGGGGCTTTTAGGAAGACTCCGGGAAAGAGCTCTGAACAGGGAGTTCAGATGTAGCCTCAGATTAGTCCTCACCTGTAAACCTCTCATTTCTGTTTGTATTTTTTGTCAATTTCCTTTTTGATTGATTATCTTTTTCATATTTATTAAAGGAATGTTAGTAAAATTTGGATATTAACCTTTTGTCTTTACATATATTTTTCTCTCATTTACTCACTTATCTTTAAATTTTATTTTTATCTTCTCAAATAAAAGTATTTTAATTTTTAATATGTTCATTTTTATGGTCTGAGTTTATTGTGTATGTGTAAGTTGGTGGTCTAGTTTCATCTTTTTGCATGTGTCTGTCCAGTTTTGCCAACACCATCTGTAGACTTCATCTTAAAGGCAGCAATAATGTCTATGGTCTCTAGGGCTTAAAAAGATAAATAGAAGTATGCTCAAGAAACTCTGATTTACTTATTAAAAACCAATTATATTCGAAAGCACACACACAATGATGTTTAATAAGTTATTTTAAAATATTTCAAAATATGTTGTTTAAATTAATATGCAAAATATATTGCAGAAAGTATTTCTTTTTAACATCTCACCATCTGGTTGAAAAAGAAAAGCTTTTTCAAAGAGCAATTTTCTGTCATTTCTTTTAAATTATTACTACCACAATTTACAGTTCATGTCATGACATAGCTTCAATTAGAAAACAACTTAATCTGTCCAGTGAGACAGAATAAATGGCTCGCAGTGGCAGTCTATTTTGTCATTGCCAGGCCTCTAACCCAAAAGAAATACAATTTTTTTCACAGATGGGTAGTTCCCAAGACACCATGTCTCTGCAATCTTCTCTCAGAGTTTGTCTTCATTAATATATATATATATATATATATATATATATATATACGTATATATATATATTA
>NW_005871072.1:9146318-9157971 GCF_000147115.1 Myotis lucifugus
TCCACCACCATGGGAAAGAAACAATTTTATACTAAGCATTATTCTTACTGGCACCAAAGTATGAGAAAAGAAACTTTTTTAAAAGATTGTTTAATAATCTAGACAGAGCTAGAAAAAGGATATTATCAATGAGGAGTTTTTATTTTTTTTTTTTTTTTTTTTTTTTTTTTTTTTTTTAAATATATTTTATTGATTTTTCACAGAGAGGAAGGGAGAGAGATAGAGAGCTAGAAACATCGATGAGAGAGAAACATCGACCAGCCGCCTCCTGCACATCTCCTACTGGGGATGTGCCCGCAACCCAGGTACATGCCCTTGACCGGAATCGAACCTGGGACCCTTCAGTTCGCAGGCCGACGCTCTATCCACTGAGCCAAACCGGTTTTGGCTCAATGAGGAGTTTTTATTGGCATAAGATATTATAGTATAAACCCAACCACTCCTTCAGCAACAGTGAACATTCACTAGAAGAAAAAAGGGCATGGGGACAGGGTAGCAAAGAGACACCACAAAACCACGACTTCAACTCAGAAGGCTGGTCTTCCGGACTCCTCCATCTCTGTGCCATTGTTATGCGGTATAAACATCTTCGAAAGGAGAATGAATGGAAATGTACACAAGCCAATGAATTATTAATGTTTTTCACACTATGAAGTTAAGTGATGAAATGTTCCCTAAATTAGCTTGACATGAAGATGTGGATTTTTTCACCACTAGGCTGTCTTTGTAGCTGCTGAAGAATATTCAAGTAAAGATCATACATAGTAGAATACTTTTTGAGATCAGATCTTCTAAAGAATGTAATATCAGTTGGAATCACTGAACATCCCCCACCTCCATAAAAAGACATAGATTAAGTGTTCCCAAGGGAGTGTCAGCATCTGGCTTCACACTCGATTGTCTGCTTCTTCAAATTGATAGAGATAATTAAGCTAGGCATAATTTGCATCTTGAGTATATATCTATTCTTTTTCTTAGCCAACACCATGCCATTACTATTAACACTGCTTTCTTATCCTTTAAAGACTGTATTGGCTACCCTGCTTTGTGCCCATATCTATGTGTAATTTTCTTAATCCCTCTATACTAGTAAAACACTGACTATGTTTTACTCATTTGTATATCCCATACTCATTTTTATAACCCTTACAGCATATTGCCTTGCACAGAGTAAACATAGTAGGTGAATTATATGAAATATTTTCTAGAATAATATGAACTAGGTGGTCACCTAGTTCAATACGATTCATATAAGAAGTCAGTGCTCATTCAAAATGTAATATTTAATGTAAAAAGATAGTCATCAGATTTTTTTAAACCACTGTGTAGAATAACAGTTTACAGATATGAATTGTAAATCAGATAAGTCTCAAATTCTTTTGGATTAGCTCTTGTGTTACATGCCAAAAGAATGAAATGGACATCTAACACTTTAAACATATACCTGCTTGTTCCTCTATACATTAAGAATTTAATAGTTACTACATTAGTTGTGCTCTTATGCAAATTTCTTTATATAGCCCTCAAAACTAAGCAGGAAACACTTTAAACACTTAAAAGAAAGGTAACAAACTGATACCATAGTAATTAACCTAGTTATTAACAACAGGAAAAACACAAAGGAAAGGCCAGATATAGTAGGCATGTTATTTAGGCAGCTTCATTAGGAAGCTAAAATTTTACATTCCTCAGGGAGCCACTATTCTATTCCTCTGCAGATCACTGGGGGAAGGGATGGACAGGGAGGAGAATAGACCCATGCCCAGTAAAGTTTGGGTGATATTGGGAAGGTACTTCTCTGCCAGTCACACCTGGAAAAGATCATTACCCAGAATGGGCGTGGCTACTGCAAGGGTTTGAAATTTGGGATATTTAATCCCCGAAACAAAGGAGATTGTTCTCTTGTGCTCTTATGCTCTTGGTTCCTCTTATGCTCTTGGGATTCTTATTGCTCAGGACGTGCTCTCCTGGCTTTGCCCACATGCCATGTGGACCCCCACACACAATGGACTAGTGGACTGAAAGTAGTCTGATGCTGAACTGGACCCAGCTCCAACATGGAAAGGAAACTCTGGACACTGGCTTTGCTTTTAGCTTTACTGAAACCCCAGCTACACTTCTTTTATGGCTGGAATGATACGCTGGAAACCCAGGGATGTAGTTCCATGCAAATAATCACTCCTCCTGCCGGGGCTGACCGGCAGACCCTGAATGACGGATGAGCAGATTGCTCTGACACACGTTTCTGTGAAAGAGAGGGCTAAGGCACTACTTGGCTATCACCACCAAGTAGCCCTGTTCACCTGCCTCCTTCGGCTTTTATTGTCATAACAGCTTGAACTAAAATTAAGCTCTAGATACAATTAGCAGGGTAAGTATCCTCTAGAAAGTATATGCTTCTACAAGGTCGGGTCTTTATAGACTAAACATAGAGATTCTATCAAAACACCCCAGGGATGGGATTTGTTTAGAAAAGTCAAGGTAGGGGCTGCCACCTTCCACAAGGTCCTGTCAAAGGCCCCTGACCTTTCAGAGAATCCTCCTTACAGACATTCCAACCAAGTCCAGTGCTTCCCCACATCATCCTCCCATGTGAGTCTCAGAAAATACTGTTAGGACTCCACTCCTACCACCCACTGGAGAAGAGGACACCCCAGTATCTCTGATAACAAAACTGCAGGTCAATTATCTAATATGGATACTTGGGTGGCTCTCCTTAGAACCACAGCCATATCAGTTTTATGGTTCTAAGTTGTTGTTGTTTTAACTTAATAGGTATTTTAGAGAGAATTCCAAGAAAAGGGGTTGACAGGGTTTAGAAAGAATATAGGATCCCATACAAGATGGCTAAGGTTAGAAGCATAACATCCATTCTGAAGGAGAAACTAGAGTACAGAAAAAGAAATCATGACAAGAATTTTGTCATTTTACAATATATGCTATATCATTATGTTATGGAGGATATATGCAATCTTATGCTAACCAATAAAATAACCTCCTTGATTAAATAACATGTAATAAACAATGCTTCTCCCCAAATCCAGGAAAAGGATGTATGCCTTAAAATAATGTCCCATTTATCATGCCTGCCATAAATCATTAACAGCCTTTAGAGCATATTATAGGATCTAGCTTCAAGGAAGAAGGCTGACTCCAACAACTGGCCATTCTGGCTCCAAGAGACTTGCTGACTCGCAACCATAAAAACTGAACCTCAGTTTGACCAGTTTCAAGATAATCATTGGAACAAACTGTGCTGACTTACACATAGAGAACCTTCAACCTCCCTCCCCCTAATTTCTTTGTTGTGCTTTCCCTCTCCCTCCTGATAAAAACTCTTGCCTTCACTGAAATGTTAAATGAGCTTTGGGACAAGAGTTCCCCATCTTCTCAGGTGGCCTGCACTTGAATAAACCACTTTCCTTCTTACCAGCACTTGTCTCACAAGTTTGGCTTTTGCTGTAGCAGGTAGCCATACCTGTGTTCAGTTATAATTATGCTGTACACCTTAAACTTATACAATGCTGCATGTCAATTCTGTCTTAATAAAAATGAGAAAGAAAAAATAATTTTGTCATAGATTTGTACAAACACAATGAGAGGACTGGGAGTCAGGATAATGGTTAAGGGGGTGGTTCTTGGGAGATGCTACTCAACTTAGACTCATTCCAGACCCTACCATCAGCTACTTTTGAAAATGGTGATATATTGTTGCCTTGCAAGAGATTACTTCAGAGGCGGGGCAGGAGAGGAGCCTGTTACATACATCCTCTGTATGGACAGCTGAATGGGTCTGGGACAGGCAGAAACAGACCAAGGCATTACATTTATTAATGAACGAGCATTCTCTCCCCACTATCCCACTCATACCCAGTGACCATATCCTAAATTTAAATATACTGCTTTAAAATATTCATTTTAGCCCTAACCGGTTTGGCTCAGTGGATAGAGCGTCGGCCTGCGGACTGAAAGGTCCCAGGTTCGATTCCGGTCAAGGGCATGTACCTTGGTTGCGGACACATTCCCAGTGGGAGGTGTGCAGGAGGCAGCTGATCGATGGTTCTCTCTCATCGATGTTTCTAACTCTCTATCCCTCTCCCTTCCTCTCTGTAAAAAATCAATAAAATATATTTTAAAAAAATATTCATTTTAAGTAATAATCATCATCATTCTCTTTTAAAGATGGTAGGAGTTGATGAGATAAACAAGGAGAGTAGGTGGAAATTTACATAAAATGTGTAAAATAATTTGTAAAACTGATTTTATGGTTTGAATTACATGATGTAATGTCCATCAAGCTTATAAACAAATGTATGAAGTGAATATCAGTATAAAGCTACACTTGGGCCTATTCTATGAAATTGTTTTTAAATTTATTTAAATATATATTTATTTTATATATACCACTTTTTACACTTCATCCAATAAATTATGTGAGGTAGGATAAAGAAGATTCCATTTTATACCAAATTTTCCTCCACCAAGGATTGTAACAGACTACCATGGACTGGATTCTGGAAAAAAGACCTTGGAACAGGAAAATAAAAATTAGTATCATGGTAAAACACTCTAGGTCAAGGTCAGAAACCTGAATCAGAATAACCAGCAAAGTGAAGAGAGTAGTAAAACAGTACGGAAAACAGCCAAAAGAAGCAAAACTAGATTTAGATTCTAAAATACAGTAAGAGTCCAAATAAGGGTTCAAAATAACATGATTACTATATCAAAATGCCAGTAAAACATAAACCAGTGATAGATTAAGAAGGTCTTTGGGCTATCACTCATTAAAGAGAATTCTGAGACTTGGTGTTTGTGAGAGATTGTTGAGAACAGGTGTAAGACGACGGCTTACCATCCCCTTATCAGAACAGGCTAGCTGGTCAGCCTCAAAATAGTCTAAATAGCTAATAAAATTTAAACTTAAAAGAAAAGAAAACAATTCCAGGGTATTTTGTGAAAGTATATTAGAAAAGCTTTCAGTAAAATCTTACCTTTGCTTAACCTAATCTTATCTACCTCATTCTATAATGAGCCCACTAAACAGAATTACTCATATCTCCCAAACATGCCTTGTATCTTTCTACCTATATATCTTTTGCTAGATATTCTCCTAGTCAAATAATGGCTTCAATCATACTCCCATTTACCCAAGCGTTCTCTATCCAATAGGACCAATTCAAATCCCACATCTATCATGAAGCCCTTTTTATTCATCCCAACTTGAAATCATTTCTCACTCCTCTGAACTTGGGTCAGTCCATGGACCTTCACATTAATTTTATTTTCCTGTTCCTATGATTCACTGGATTGCTAGCTATGTGAGGAGACAGTGATTGTATATCACCACCTCTGGATCTCTATTGTACATTAAAGCACTTAATAAGGATTTACTGGAAGTAAAATGAACTGGAAGTCATGTCTTAGAGTATATATCTCTATCTTTCCAGGCCCAGCACACACTTTGCTATAAAGCTAAGCAACTCAAAATAATACCCAGTACTGGCTGTGATATGTTAAAATACAAAATTTTCTTTTGCCAGTACATTTCTTCTTTCCAAAACAACATCATATTGCTAGAATTTGAAAATTCTCTACCAAATGGAATTAGTCCAAAACTACATACTACAGAGGGAAAGGTACAAATCATATTGTAGTGATCTTATTCCTTATTTCCAAAATCATAAATAATCATTACAGAAAAAAATAGTAAATAGAGAAACACAAAAATATATACTTAAATAATTTATAATCCTACCACTCAAAAATTGCCACTATTAATTTTCTGGTACCTAATCTTTCCTTACTAAAGTTATATTATGTGGCCTATGTGCCTAGGTCTTTCTAAATGAAATTACACTACCTACACCCTTTAACATATGCAATTTATCACCCCAGCTCAGCACCCCAGCCTCAGGTGGCATCTCCCTAAAGGAGGTAATCCAGAAACAAATCCAGACCAATAAAATAAGCCAAACAATAGGCTCTATCTTGAGAATTTAAACTAAAAACAGTTAGCAGTAAGATCTGAAACCAAAAGGTTATGAATTGGAAAAACCATAATGTGATACAGGTGAGTTAAATTTACAAAGAGCAGATTATGATGAGTAAATTGAAAGTACAACAGAAATAAGTCGTACTCAAGGGGAATATTAGAGGGAAGGCTCTGAACTTTGATCCCCCAGAGCAATGGTCGGCAAACTGCGGCCCCTTGAGTGTGGCTCTTCCACAAAATACCACGTGTGGGCGCGCACGTACAGTGCAATTGAAACTTCGTGGCCACACTCAAGGGGCGAAAGAGCCGCATGTGGCTCACGAGCCACAGTTTGCCGACCTCCGCCCTAGAGCAGTGGATCTCAACCTTGGCTGCACAATAGAATCACCTGGGAATCTTTTTAAAATCCTGATTTCTGGGCCTCATGCTCTGGAAATTCTGTTTCTTTGTTATGGGGTGGGGCCACAACATTAGTAACAAAGAAACAGAATTTCCGGAGAATGAGGCCCAGAAATCAGGATTTTAAAAAGATTCCCAGGTGATTCTAATATGCAGCCAAGGTTGAGAACCACTGCCCTAGAACCTCCTTAAATCCAGAACTACCTCTAACTCCATACACAATGATGTCAGGGAGATTTCCTTTTAAATTTTTCTTAAGGTGGCCCCATCAATGAGTATCAGTTGAGTAGTATCTTCCTAGGAATCACTCCCCTCCACCATCATTCCGACTCCCCAACCCTATCATTGTGTTGCACAAATGTTGTGAATTATTGATACACTCCCAACAAAGATGAATCTAAACTAATTATGCCAAGTGAAAGAAGACAGACAAAAAGAGTACATACTACACAAATTACTTTTATATTAAATTCTAAAACATGCAAACTAATCTATAGTGACAAAAAAACAAATCATGGTTTCTTAGGGATACAAGGTATGGAGGGAGGGTAGAGAGAAGGGGTTATAAGGCACAAAAAACTTTTAGCTGTGGTAGATTTATTCACTATCATGATTATGGTATATAAATAAGCTAAAACTTATCATATTTTATACTTCAAATATATGCAGTATATTGTATTTCAATTATACCACAATAATGCTGTTAAAAAAACACACAAAACACACAAAAAATCTTTCCCAGACTATCAAATGGAAAATATCACTTGAAGTTTCAAATTGGCAGCAATATTAAAAATTGCTAATATTCATATCAACTTTCTAATTTCTAAATAGTCTGCAGTAGCCTGAAATAAATGGTTATTTGGAATTACAATATTTAGAATCACTAAAAATCTTATTTTGCACCATAGTGAAACAGTAAAATGGTAAATTACTACTCTTTTTGAAGCAGTGATATATTAAATTACTACCTTTTATTCTTTTTTAATACATTTTTATTGATTTCAGAGAGGAAAGGAGAGGGAAAGAGAGATAGAAACATTAATGATGAGAGAGAATCATTGATCGGCTGCCTCCTACACGCTCCCTACTGGGGATCAAGCCCGCAACCCAGGCATGTGCCCTTAACCAGAATCGAACCCTAGAACCTTCAGTCCACTGGCCTACACTCTATCCACTGAGCAAAATCAGACAGGGCACTACCATTTAACTTGAAAGCCTTGAATGAATTAGGAATAAATAAATGACTATAGGAATCCTGGAGAAGGAGTCTACTCTCCTTGAAGGTTTAGCTTTAATGCAAAAAACATAGTGCATTTTCAGGGGGTTATGCTAGTAACCTGAGCTCTGAAGGTTTTAACCACCCACTAGGTACCTAGTAATCTAGTCATTAAATGAGTAAAGAAAGTCATTGACTTAGCAATAGGATGGTAACACTTTTATCTCATCTATATTATAGGTTGTTCACTCTACTATGTGCCAGGCCTACTATGTATACCAAGCATATAAGAGTAATTATAAGGTCTCTACCTGAAGTAACTCATACTTTAGCATTATCATAATATCAACAATCAATGCTATTATGCAATGAACATAATTTAGAAGACATATTGCTAAGAATAAGTTGCAACACTATAATTGCAAAAATAATTGCTTTGGATTTATAAGGAAGATGGTTGTATGCCCATGAAAGAATAAAGATTACTGGAGTATGGTTTTGACTTGGCAACACCCTGTCAACCAGGCATTTTAATACAAAAGAAACCAAGCACAGAACATAAACAGTGCAAAGAAAAATGAAAATCTAACATTGTGTAGTAAATTATCTGTTCACTAGGCCTAAATTAACTTTAAGTTGAATTTGTTTTTGCCAAATGCAAAAATTGCTGCTTCTATATAGGCTTTCTATTGACATCTGTAGAATGTTTCAAGTTGACTCATTACCTTGGTGATAGACTTCAAATTCTATTTCAAGGCTTTTAAAAATTTTTGCAGATGCCAGGATGAAAACTAACTCCCCCTGTGATCATTTCTCAAATTAGAAAGTATTTTGCATCATTCACATAGATGTGTCCAAGATTATGACCAACAGGTTTAAATAAACAAATGCGTCTAATGGGTGTAGTACTGGTAAATGAGTGTGATTAGGCAGGCATTTCCCTGTCATTAGTTTGCAACCTTTCACAACAACCCTCCCTCCCATTAATAAGCCTTTTTTTTTTTTGCACTTAATCCTGCTTCTGAAATTTGAGTTAAATTCTAAATACTCTAACCATATCTACACAACACAGAGCAAACTGAAGATCCAGGGAAGTAAAGCTTGCTACAGTAAATCTGAATGATTCACATTCAAGTATATTGCTAACATTTGAAAGCTAAGTCACTATTCAATCCTAAATTGTCTCTTCCACTACAAATTAAAAAATTGATTCAGCTAATACAAATTAGAAATAATTATATATTGTACCTCTGGTTAACATGTCCAATCTTAATTCTAAGAGGTGTTTCAGCTCATTCTATGATTTCAAATTTTCATTTCAAACACCAAATACTTTTAAGACTAAGATTAGTTGAGCTAGAAACTACATTACCATACTCACAGAACACTTTTAAAGTGTTTCATTCTCTCATTCTTTTTCTTTTTTCAAAAAGGTTTTCCTTATTAAAAAAACAACTGTTTTTATTGATTTCAGAGAGATGAAGGGAGAGGGAGAGAGAAACATCCATCTGCTGCCTCCCACCGGGGATTGAGCCCACAATCCGGCCTTGTGCCCTGACCAGGAATCAAATCGGTGACTTCCTGGTACATGGACCATGCTCAACCAACTGAGCCTCACCGGCCAGGCAATTCTCTCATTCTTAGATAACATCAATCATAGCAAGCACAGTGATGCTGTAAAAGCTTATTTTTAACATCAAGAACCAAAGTAAAATCAATACACACTGATTTAGCTTACTGGAGTACATTCTTAGAGTAAATAAACATCAACTTGACTTCAGTTTTTTTGTTTTCAACTTGCTTACACACTGAAAGCATGGTATACTGTTTTCAATGCTAATAAACTGAATACATGTAGAGAATTACTAACAGTACATTTATTTCTCCTCCAGTGTTCTCTGCCCTCTTAATTATATATTTCAATTGCATTAACATTACCTCTTTGGAGAATTTCCCATTAACTGATCAATCTGTCCATTAGGACATTTTCCCTAAAATAATATTGAGCTCCTGTTCTCATTTGCTATTTTGCTCCCATTAGTGCTAATTAGGTCCCCTTGGATGAGGGAGATTATACTGTCCCATCATGTCATTCTCTTTCAAATGCTGAAGACAATGATGCACAGCTTTATTTATTATGCACTGAATATTGTTAAATTGTCCTGAATAATTCTGTCTGAGATTGTACTTATGTTGACTTTACACTCTTCCTTGACAGTTCTTAAACTTTCTGATCTTTTCAAAGCTAAGGTATATAAATTTTAATATATTAGAAAAAGGTGTCAGCTTTCATACCAATGACTTCTGATTGTAGCTAGAGAAGAAAATAAAGAAGGGAAGGAAGGAAGGAAGGAGGGAGGGAGGGAGGAAGGAAGGGATGGAGGGAGGGAGGGGAGAGAAAAGAAGGGAAAGGAGAAAGAGAGAAAGAGGGGGGGAAAGTGTGATTTACCAAAGAAAATTACATAATTTAACACAAAATAAATTTATGACCATTTTAATTATGAGATTGATTAACTAAATCTCGAATTTAAAACAAAAATATTAGAAATTTAAAATTAGCTCAGGTCTTATACTTAATGAGCTTAAATAGTTGATGATTTTGTCTTTTTTCCTTTTTGTATTCCTCCTTTCCTCTACTGTTATCCTCTCAAAATGTCTTTTGCTCAGACCATCTTAGACATTCAATAAATATTGGTTAATTGTTAAGTACATTTCTGATGGATAAGAAGTACAAATAGGATTAAAACATCTTACTTTCATAGGATTTAATGTGTGCCAGGGGTTGCCATATAATTTAAGTATCTATGGGAACCCATCTTTTAATTGTTTTAATTATTACTAAATTACAACAAGTTAATGGCATGAAAACACTGAGATAGACTGTTCTAGGTTAAAAGAGGGAAGAAAAGATCTAAAAATCCTATATAATAAAGAGGTAATATGCAAATTGACCATCACACCCTCGCACAAGATGGCCAGCAGGGAGGGTAGTTGTGGGCGACCAGGCCAGCAGGGGAGGGCAGTTGGGAGCAACCAGACCTGCAGGGGAGAGCATTTGGAGGGGACCAGGCCTGCAGGGGAGGGCATTTGGGGGCAAAATCAGGCCGGCAGGGGAGGGCAGTTGGGAACAATCAGGCCACCAGGGGAGGGCAGTTGGGGGCAATCAGGCAGGGAGGGGAGCAGTTAGGTGTCGAACCAACTGGCAGGGGAGTAGTTAGGGGCAATCAGGCAGGCAGGAGAGTGGTTGGGAGCCAGCAGTCCTGGACTGTGAGAGGGATGTCCGACTGCTGGTTTAGGCTGGATCCCTCAGGCATCAGGCCTAAACCGGCAGTTGGAATCGCCCGAGGGGGTGCCAGATTGGAGAGGGTGCAGGTTGGGTTGAGGGATAACCCCCAATGCATGAATTTCATGCACCGGGCCTCTAGTTAAATATAATATGAGAACCTTGCTTGATCCTGTTTTAAATAAACCAACTATATAAAGACATTTTCAAGGCAATTGGTAAATCTGATTATGGATTGGGTGTTACATGATACCAAGAGATTATTGTCAATTTGTGAGGTAAGATAATGGCACTCGGTTGTGTAATAAAATTTCTACAATTCTTATTCATGCATACTGAGTTAGGAGTGAAATGGTATGCTGTCTGAGATTACCTGTAAGGTATTTTAACAAAGCAAAAAAAACAAGTCGGGACTATATAAAGTAAATAAGGTAAAATACTGGTAATTATTGATTATGATACATGCAGGGTGGGACAAAAGTAGGTTTACAGTTATGGGTATGCAAAACACAGTTTATTCTTATGTTATTATTTATTAGCTAGAGGCCCAGTGCACAAAATTTGTGCATGGATAGGGTCCCTAGGCCTGGCCAGTGATCAGGGCCAATCTGTGGGGCAACCAGTGTGGCAATCAAGGAGCCACACTGTTGACATCCGCCTTGGCCGGCCTGGCATTACCTGCTCACCAGCCCCACCCCCAATTGCCCTGCCACTGCTGCCGCCGGTTGCCTCCCTCTTTGGGGTGACCAGTGGGACAATT
>NW_005871072.1:9158071-9192150 GCF_000147115.1 Myotis lucifugus
TGGCGGTCGTCTGCCATTTGGTCAATTTGCATATTAGGCTTTTATTATATAGGACTAGAGGCCCAGTGCACAAAATTCATGCACAGGAAGAGGTGTCCCTCAGCCCAGCCTGCACCTTTTCCAATCTGGGACCCCTCAGGGGATTTCCAACATCCCTCTCATAATCCGGGACTGCTGTCTCCTGCTCCCCTGCCTGCCGGCCTGATTGCCCCCAACTGCCCTCCCCTGCTGGCCTGATCGCCCACGACTGCCCTCCCCTGCTACAACCCACCTCCTCCACCAGGACCTGCCTCCTCCACGTGAGGCAGCAGAGACACCGAGACCGGCCTCCTTTGCGCCGCATGTAGCCGTGGAACCCACAGGCCTCACCGTGCGAAGTGGCCACCGGACCCCACCTCCACTGTGCACACAGCCATCTTGTGGCGGCCATCTTGTGACAATGTTGAGCGCGAGGGCCACCTAGGCTTTTATTAGTATAGATTATTGTATTATTTTCCATACAAACAACTGTAAATCTACTTTTGCTATACCCTGTATATAGAGATACATTATTCTATTTTCTACTTTTGCATACATTAAAAAATTTCATTTAAAAATGTTTTAAATAATATAAAAGTGATACATATTCAGTATGTGAAAGTACAAATAATACAAGGTATGTATAAGTTAAAATGCAAAAGTTCTCCCTCACCATCACCCAATCCTACTCATAGGAGGAAACCACTATTAACATTTTGGTATGTATACCAATATGAACATTTCTATCTACATATATACATATAGAGATATTTAATATTTTACCAAAATGCTTATTAATTTTTTCTATATTAAAATTATATATTGGATATTTTACCATGTCAGTAAGTTTAAGTCTACATTATTCTTACTAGCTGATGCATAGTATTCCATTTTTTGCATATTTTTCATGGGTGACTTTATTTTTACAGTCTCAGATGAATGAATATTTAGTCTATTCCCAGTTTTTAATTATTGCAAGCAATAGTTCAGGGGAGTGTTTTGTACACGCCTCTTCGTAAACGTGTGTGACCATGTCTGTAGAATGAGATTTTACAAGTAGAATTGAGAGGCAGTTTAAATTAGTGGACACTCCAGTTAGGCTGCCTGGGTCCTATTCTCAGAGCTGTCACTGACCATCTGCATGATCATGGGCATATTGTCTAACTCTCCGAATGTTGGTTTTCCTTCTGAAAATAGGATCAATAATAATCTTATTCACTTCATAACATTATAATAAGAATAAACAATATATAAAGTGTTTAGAATGACTGTAAAATAATAAAAAATATATACATATTGGTCTGTGTTCCCAGTTCCTGCTACTATTTGGTCTTTGATCTCATTTCCTGACACAGAGCTCCTACAATCTTTGTAACTTCCTGAGTGATAGGAGTATCTCACACAGAAAATCCTTTGGAATTTCCTGGGTAATAGCAACTTCTTTTGTTCTAATGATGTGACTTGGTGGGCTCCTGCATGGGGGCTGGCCACTAGAAAGACCAAGCCATGATCATAAGCTTGGAACTTTCAGTCCCACACCCTTACCCTGTTCTCTGGAGAGAGGAAGGAGCTAAAAATTGAATTAATAATTATTATCATGCCTACGTGATGAAGCCTCCATAAAAATCCTTAAAGTATAGGGTTTGGAGAGCTTCCGGATTAGTAAACACACACACTGGGAGGGTGGCACACCCCAACTCCACAGCCACGGAAGCTCCTGTGCTGAGAACCTCTTTGGCCTCACCCTATGTAGTTCTTCACCTAACTCTCCATCTGTATCCCTTATTACTCCCTTTATAATAAACTGTAAATGTAAATAAGAGGTTCCTTGATTTTTGTGAGCTATTCTAGAAAACGTATAGCTAGTCATAGAGGTGACAACCTGGGACTTTTTTTTTGGTGTCTGAAGTGTGGGTAACTCTTGTGGGATGGAACCTTTTGCTTGTGGGATCTGATGCTAACTCCAGGTAGTCTCAAAACTGAACTGAATTGTAAGACATGCAGCTGGTGTCAGAGAATTGGTAATGTAGCAAAAACCCCACACACTGGTCATAGAAGTGTTCTGTGTGAGTGTAGTAAGTAAGGGGGGGGGGGAAACACACCCATTTTCCCCTTAACTTGGTATAGAGAGTATTTTCCTTCCTATAAAACAGGTCATGACATATACAGGAAGTGCTCAATAAATGTCAGTTATCATTATTGTTCATGTAGATTGGGTTGATATAGATTTCCACCTATAGTAAGAAAACGTTTTTTCTCTGGTAGAAGAAAACTATCTCCTTGCTTCAATTTCTACTTTCTTAATATTTATTGAGGTTGAACATTTATTTAGAGATTTCCTGACCACTTTTATATTATTTCTGTGAACTATAAATTAATTTCCTTTGCCCATTTTTTCACTGAGACAAAATTTAGTGATGGCACATTCCAGAGAGATGAACAGTCACCTACAAGTTCTGATCAGACCTGAATTTCCAGGTAAGAGAATATGCATACATTAGCTTCAACCTGGTTTTTAAAAATTCCAGAGAACATCTACATCCAGGTATGTATCAGATCAACACTCTCACCATTAATCTAGACAAGTTTTTATAAAAGAAATAAACTACTTGAAGGCACTAGAGAGCAATATAGGCAGCCAACTCTTAGAGGAAAGATAAGGGAAGCACATAAATGTGAGCTCACCATTCCCCTCCACTTTGTCCCTTTAAAAATTGGCTAATATTTAAGCAGCACAGGGCTTAGTAGCCAGGCAGAGCATTCACCTTTCCAGCTCAGAGCTTTCAGCATGTTAATGGAAAAAAAAATGATGCTCAAGAACCATCAGGTACACACCTTGGCTTTTCCTTAGAAACCAGAAATGCTGTGTCCCAGCATTGAGAACAAACCAAAATATGCCAGACCCTACATAGACTTAAATTCCACCACAAATCATCTTAATCATGGATTAAATCAAAGAGATTGTCTGCCTTCCAACAGAATAGTAAATCCTCTTTGGAAGAAATATAAAATCATCCAAATGCCTATAAATTTTTATAGCTAATATATAGCACTCAATAAAAAAATATTAGGCATTCCAGGAGACACGACCAAATTACTAACAACTAAAAGCCAAAAGAACAACAGCAACAGTAGGAACAAAATGGACAACAGAAATGGATCCACAGATAGTCAAATAAAAAAGTTATTATTTATGACAAAGAAACAAGAAACATTTCCTTCAAATAAGCAAAAATAATATTGATGACTGACCTTTTATCATAAATGTTAAAAAGAAAAAAATGTCAAGCTATATTTCTATACCCACCAAAATAATTATAAAAAGCAAAGGAGAAATTTTGCAAGATAAAAAAGTTCTAGATATTGGTTTCATGACAAAGTGGATATACTTAACACTACTGAACTAAACAGTTAAAAATAGTTAAGATGATAATTTTTTATATTGTGTATTTTATCATAAATTTTTTGAAGTGAAGAAGAGTTAAAAATAGAGTAAAGAATAAGGTAACTTTTGTGTATGTAAATTGTACCTCATTAAAGCTGGGTGTTTTTTTTAAGTGAAGAAGAAATATATATTTTAAAATAAGAAAATTCATCATTAGCAGACCAACATTAAATGAAATAGTAAAGGTAGTTTTTCAGACAGAAAAAAATAATACCAGATAAAAACACAGAAATGTAAGACAGGATGAAATGCAATGGAAAGGAACTATATTAATTGTAATGGTAAGAAACAATAATACTCTTGAATATGTACATATATATGAAAATATAAGGAAACTATCAGGAGTGTAGTACATGGAGTCAAAGTATTCTAATGTCCTGACATTGTTAAGATGGGGTAAAAGTACTAACTTTTATACAATACTCTAATAAGTCAAGAAAGCATGTTGTAATGTCAATGGTAACAACTAGAAAATATTATAAAATAACATAATCAACAATTAATATAGAAGAAAATAGATTTATGAAAATAATTAATCAATTTAAATGAGACTAGAGAGGAATGAAAGAAAACACAAAGACAAATAGGAAACAAATAATAATATGGTAAATTTAAAACCCAAAAATATCAACAATTTGAATAAAATCTTCTAAATAAAGAAACCATCAGACTAGATTAAAAAATAAAACTCAACTGTGTATTTCTTACAAGAGACATACCTTAAACATAAGGACAAAGAAGTGCTAAAAACAAAATATTGGAAAAAGACACAATGCAAAAAAAAAAGTTGCTATATCTATATTAATATCTGGAAGAAAAGAAGCATTACTATAAGTAGCAAATATTTTATAAAGATAGAAGAGTCAATCCACAAATTGACCTAATGAATAAAAATGTATGTGCTGATAATAACACAGCCTCATAGAATCAAAGAAAAAATTAGTGCATCACAATTACATTTGAAGATGTGATGCATTTCTTCCAGTTAAGGAGAGAACAAACAAAAATAAATCATGGGATTTAGAAGATTTTAACAACATGATAAATGAGCCTCATTTAACTGCTGTATATAATACAATAGCATACATGTTTTTTTCAAGTGCACATAAACCATTTGCCAAAATTAACCAAATGTTGGACCATAAATCAAGTCTCAGCAAATTTTAAAGCATTTAAATTATTAATATTATGAAATAAGGCTGGGAATCGATAATAAAATATAACTAGAAAAAGCCCAAATGTTTGGGTAAAAGGCAGTACACTTCTTAACCCACTGGTCAAAAAAAAAAACACAATTAAAAATTTTGAACTGAATTATAACAGAAAATATGACATATCAAAATGTATGAGATGCAACTCAAACTGTGATTTAAAGCCTTAAATGCTGACATTTGGGAAACAAAGGGCTACATTTCAATGATCCAAGCATCCATCACAATAAATGAACATCCACTTTTAACTTCTCCAATTTTAAGTAAGTATGTCCTACTTCAATTTTTAAAAGTCTACTTTAAAACTTTTTTAAAATTCTTTATTGTTTAAAGTATTACATATGTCTCCTTTTCCCCCCATTGACCTCTCCCCAGCCACTCCCACCCTCCAGCACATGCCCTCACCCCCTAGTGTCTATGTCCATTGGTTATGCTTATATGCATGCATACAAACCCTTTGGTTGATCTCTTACCCCCTAAAAACTTTATTTTTTAAAGAAAAGTAAGCTCCCCAAGGTCCAGTCTCTGGTTGTACACCATCAAAAGATCTCAAAATCTGTGAATGTGCTCGATAAGCCAGTCAGCTCCATACTCTCCTTAGCATGGATTTAAAATCTAATGCAGTGCAGCTGGCATGGCTCAGTGGTTGAGCCTCGACCTACGAACCAGGAGATCCCGGTTTAAGAGGTCACAGTTAGATTCCTGGTTAGGGCAAATGTCAGGGTTGTGGGCTCCATCCCCATATGGGGCATGCAGGAGGCAGCTGATCAATGATTCTCTCTCATCATCGATGTTTCTATCTCTCTCTCCCTCCCTCTCTGAAATCAACACAAATATATTTTTTATAAAAATAAAATAAAATCTAATGCATACTCTAATCTCTTAGTGTGTTGAGGGGCTTTTTTGGTGTGTTTCGGTTTTCCCCCCATTTTACATATGATCTAAGGTTAGGTTAGCCTATTTAGAACCATTCTGCAGCAGAAAAAAAACAAAACAACAACAAACGGGAAAAAAAAAACCCACAACCAAACACTGCATGGTTCAGGCTCATTGTTCCAGAAACAGGCTTATAAGAAAAAAACAGTTACTTGCAAGTAGTCATCTCATCATACTCATTCAGCAAGAAATATCTGTTTAGCATATGTTATTACATTAGCCTCAAACCAAGATTTGCTTAGTATATTACATAGGCAGTATCTTTAAAAAGTTTCTGACATTTTTTCATAACATAATCTATATAGATAAAAAGCCAGTGACCAGAATGACTGGTCACTATGACACCCACTGCGGCCAGCAAACTGGCCCAATCTGGGGGTGGGGCTGGCAAGCCAACCTCCCACAGCCCCTCCCCCAAGCCAGCCCCACCCCTGATACCCCCCCATCCCAATAGGGGGCAGGGCCAGCCAGCCAACCTCCCTTCCCCCCAGGCGTCCCCATCCTGATTGGGCCCCCCACCACCCCAATTTGGCCCGCGGCCCCTCCCCCCCAACCAGCTCTGCCCCAAATCAGCTGCCCCCCACACCAATCAAGTGTGGGGCTGGCCAGCAACTTCCCATGGCCCCTCCCACAGCCCCACCCCAAATCGTCCCCCCCACCCCAATCGGGGGGGGGACCCGCCAGCCAATCACTCGCTGCCCCTCCCCCCAGCTGGCCCGGCCCTACTTGGGCCCTGATGGGGTGGGCCGGCCAGCCAACCTCCCGCCATCTCCTCTTCCCAACAGGCCTGGCCCTGATCTGCCCCGATTGGGGCCGGGCCGGCCGGACCCCACCTGTGCACAAATTTGTGCACTGGGCCTCTAGTAATATATAAAGTTAAAAGTCTACATTAGCTGCATGTTTTAAATTATTAAGCAACAGACAATTCATCACTATAATCTATTGTGATTGACACTACTAATGTACCTTATTCATGAAATTGAATATTGCTATGAGAAAAACAATTAATTCAGTATTTTAGTTCTAGAACTTAATAACTAAAGTACTAAAAGATAATTTTCATAATGTACTTTTGAATTTGAATTTTAAAAATATTTTTGGTGTGGCTGTGTGTATATTGTAAAGGTATCCAAATTTCTATCCCCATAAATAGATTTAGATGATCTGTGAATGCTAATTAGAAAGACTTCATTGAAAACATCAGATAAACATTATAAACATAATTCCCAGCTGCATTAAATATTCAAGAGCTTCAAGTTTTTCTTGCTTTCATTTCAAATACCAGTACGGCACTGGTCCATTTATATCGTTTATATTAAATAAAATGCTAGGAAATTGCTTCTTCATTAAAATTACTAACTTCAGCCAGGCCGGCATGGCTCAGCAGTTGATTGTGAAACCAGGAACCAAGAGGTCGCACCAGTTCGACTCTGGGTCAGGGCACATGCCAGGGTTGCAGGCTCAACCCCCAGTGCAGGTGCGTGCAAGAGGCAGCCGATCATTTACCTCTCTCATCCATATTTCTATCTCTCCATCCTTCTCCCTACCTCTCTCTCTAAAAATCAATAAAAGCATATTTTTAAAAATTACCAATTTTCTACTTATAGAAATAATAGAGGCCCGATGCACGAAATCTGTGCAAGGGGCTTGGCCCTCACAGCCCTGTCTTTGTCCAGAGGTGGTCCAGAAGGGCGATTGGCTATCTGGTCTAATTAGCATGTTATGCTTTTATTATTATAGACTAGACTCCCGATGCACGAAATTCATGCAAGAGCAGGCCTTCCTTTTCCCAGCTGCTGGCACTGGCTTCCCTCTGGCACCCAGAACCCAGGCTTCCCTCAAAGCCCCTGCTTCATCTGGAAGGTCATCCGGAAGGACGTCCAGAAGGTCGTTCGGCTATCTAGTCTAATAAACATATTATGCTTTTATTATTATAGATTATTAGAAAGAATACTCTTGATAAATCTGAGGTCAAAGCTCCCCGCTGAGTACAAGCAATGTATTTCCTTGATCATGGAGGGTCAAAGAAACCTCATCCTGCCCTGCACCTTGATTCCTGTGGGAGCAGGTCACCTCTGCCGCCATTACATGACTTCTTCTTAAGTGAGGACAGAAAAATCGGGGGCAGGGATGGAGTCTCTGCTCTAGCCAGTTCTTCTCGGCAGGTTTCCGAGGCTCAAGACAATGTCCACTGCCCTGGGATGTTGGGAAACTATGAAAGAAAGATGCTTCTTCCCACAGAAAACACACAAAGATTCTCTCTGGAGGTTCATGACAGCTTGGTAAGCAGGAAGGAGGAGCTAATTTTATTCCAGACATTGATCATTGCCAAAGGGAAGATCTGTGCCCTTTTCGCAACACTCATGCATGGAGCACCACCCTTTGTTGAAAGATTAGCATCTCGCTTATCTTCGTCCACATCCACCTATTTCCTCACTTCCCATCTCCCTTGCACATTTAAACTATTAAGACAGACAGGCATGCTGCTCCTACTGCTCCTACTGCTCCCACTAATTCTGATCTGATCTGACCTGCTCCCTGTCTGGTTTCTGCACTCATTTTTTAATGCACCCTTGTAAATTACCAATACCTTTCAGTGAAACCTAAAGCTCTCTTTTAAAGCAATTTTTCTTTTTAAAAAATTGCTACCTACTTCAATGCTCCTGCATCAAAATATATTGACTTATGAAATCAGATATCTGTCCATTTGCAAATAGAGCCCTAAATACAGATAAAGAAAAGAACCCTAAATATTATTCAAAGTATTGAGACACGATTTAAAAAGTCCTAAATGACAGCACTTTTAACAGTTGTTTTTTGTTGTTTTTTTTTGTTTTGCATGTCAATGTTTCATTGAAGTGTCTTTAATACCATGGTAACTCATTCCTAGTTAAATTATATATTTCAGAAAAAAAAATGATTATTTTTAGAAAGCTAGACAACTAGCTTAGGAGCAAGTCAACTAATAACACCTTATGTTTATACAGCATCCTAGTAACACTTCATTTTCACATACGTCCTGTAATTTCACCTTTCAAATAACCACTGGAGGTGGGCAAGGCAAACCTCATCATTTGCATTTCAGCACCAAGGCCATCAGAATCTTGCGGCTAATACAGCATTCTAATATTTCACTTTAACACACACTCTGCCTTCTCAAGCATTCATAGCAACTCAAATATTCATAGCAACAATCCTTCACTATAGCTACTATCTAAGCAATACTAAACAAACATGACATTCTCATTTTCTGTAACATCTTTAGATCAGACAGGAAGACACTAAATATGAATTCAGCCCAAGGACTGTAGGACCTAAAGGATATGACAGCTTCGTCTCCAGGGAGGGTTGGGGGTGGGGGGAGGAGCTCAATTGCCATAAACACATGACCCAGAGTCTGCTATTTTGACAGGTATGGGTCCACATCCTCTGCTAAGGAGAGGGCTTATGAAAAAAGTCATCATGGGTTTAGCCAGGTATGCTGGTTGGTGACTTTATTCCAAAGACTTGAGAGGGAGGAGGGCTAGAACCTCAGCATGTGGGTCTATGTGTAATGAAGAGGTCATTTCTACTCTCCCTCTCTACCCCCATCCCTTGAAGAGAGAGCTTGGACTCTATTTTGTGGTGAAGACAAAATCCTAGCAAGGTTAAGCTTGCCTACAGAAGAGCCAAAATATAAATAAGAGAGCCACTCTCACCCATGATTGGAGCCGGTCTGAGAGACCTAACAGTGAGTGGTTGAGTGTCTCTACCAAAATCAAGATGCTTCTTACGGCTCTCCAGCCTCCGCTACCCTGAAATCTTGAAGGTTCCTGAATGTATCATGCTCTCTCTGAAGTCACAGGCTTCGCACAAACCTCAGTTTAGAACAAGATTCACCTTTACTTGCCCACCTTTACTTATCCCTTTTGATCACTGCCTCCTGCAGAAACCGTGCTTCACAATCTGCATTCCTCACCACCACCTTGCATGCACCTGGAGGACCTTGTGCTTACCACACTGGATGGCAATCAGCTTGTCTAGTTTACCTACTAGACTCTAAATTATTGGAGGGCACGGGCTATGTCTTATTTTTGTATTCCCAAAGCATAGCATAGACCTGGGCATGTATGGAGCGGGGCAAAAGTAGGTTTACATTAGTTCGTATGGGAAATAACACAACAATTAATGAATAGGAATATAAGAATAAACTGTGTTTTGTGTATACACAACTATAAGCCTACTTTTGCCCCACCCTGTATTAGACACTGAATGGATGAAGGAAGGCAGGAAAGCTTATCTCTGACCCCATTCCAGAAATTCTGATATCTCCTAGCCTTTCAGTTTGGCAATATATACACATCCCTCTGAATCACTGCCTTTAGCTGTAGCTTTACTCCTGCTTGTACTCGCCCTGTATTTGGTTGAGAGGCTTTTGACAACACAAACCTGGTGCAAACCTCCCAGTTGGGGGAACTTTGTCCTCAAGCCAAAGGAGAGAGATACAAACAGCCCTTCTGGTTCCAGTTGCTCCTAACATCACTGCTCTCACCAGGCAGTTCCACCCAGTCCCAGAACAAACTAGGTTCCAGTTTGGCAAGTTATTCGTAGCTCCCTCTCCTCCTACTGTGCTTTGTTAAAATAGTCAGGCTCTCACTGTCTGGGGCTGTTTTGCTGTATTATCCTATCTGCACCCTGAGCTGCCAATTTGCCTGAATGGTCCTTCTGCCCATATTTGCTTTTCCCAGTTTCTGCCATGAAGCTGAACTTTCTTTTGTCTTCCTGCACTTCAGATCAGATGGGCTTCCCTCTTAACAAGCTGTCCTTGAAACCAAGTGTGACCCAAAATTCCTGACGCCGTGTCATTCTGTCTGTTCTCTTGGACTGCCTTCCCACTTCGCCCTTCAATTTCCACACCCCCCTTTCAAATTCGGTTTATGACAGCCAGTTCTGCTCTGGACCAGGACCTGTACTCTACTTGGAGTTTTTTCCACTTATGTTTGCTTTTTAAAATTTTTATTCCAAATTCATCTTCTAGAAGCATGTTCCCACTGAAGATAAGAATAATCAAACTGAAGGGCGACATAGGAGATTATATACTTCCAAAATACTTAAACTACCCCTACATATTCCCCTTAAAGTAATACAAATTTTATTTTTTGCCCATTCTAAATGGCTGACCCACCATTTAGAAGGTCACATAAATCAGACCAAAATTAAGAGTTCGAAATAGCTGGGGAAGTTTTCTCTGCAAACTTTCGTGTGATGACACTGTGGCCACTGCGTTTCACAACGGCCGTTTTTATAAGGCTATTTATGAGTCCTGGGAGCCTTCACCGCCACCACCTTGGTTGCCAGCTTGGACTGACTGGGCCGACTGCTGCTATTTTAACCACATCCCCCTTTAGAAAGAGGACAGCCAACAGTTCCAAATTCCTGAGGGAACCATAACTGTTTATACTGAGAAAACCGAATGACACATCGTTGGGAAATTTGTTACTATTTAAGCCACTATTGACTTTTTTTTTTCCAGAGTAGTCTTTTAAGGGCCAAAGTACCATACTTCCACCCGGACACTCAGGGCGATGGGTCCCAGGAATGGAAGACAGTCCTGGAAAAGAGCCTGGACAACTGGACACCAGGAACCACCACACCCTAAAAAAGGAAAGTCTTGGGGCTCAGCTAACGTTCCCCACCAGGCAAAAACACCATTTTCTCTTAAACACTAACAGTGAAAATGACTACAGCCTGCCATGTCTGGGGCTAAAAAAGTCCAAGAACTTAGCAACTTTAAGAACTCAAAGTCTTACTTAAGGATCCCTTTGGAGGAGGGAAAAGAACCCAATCTGTATGAAAAGGAATCAGGTGGTTTCTGCTAACCTGCTTCCAACCACTTGTGTCTGGGATATGTGCTTATCTGGGCCATCCTAACCTGAGGGCTACCCATTTCCTAGTCTGACTATTCCTCATTCCACTCTGAACTGAGCTGAGGTGGCTTTTCTTAGATAATATGTACCTGATAAGCCCTGTTTACTTGCTATTTGCCTGGGTTTGCATCACAGCCGAGAAACTCTGAGCTTTGGAAACCCAATCCCTTTTTTTAAAAAAAAATTTTTTATTGATTTCAGAGAGGAAGTCATAGGGAGAGGGAGATAGACCTCCTGCATACCCCCCACTGGGGATGGAACCCACAACCCAGGCATGTGCCTGACCTGGAATCGAACTGTGACCTCCTGGTTCGTAGGTTGACACTCAAACACTGAGCCACACCTATTGGGCAACCCCAATCTTTATTATAAAAGATTGGTCCAACCCTAGCTGGTTTGGCTCAGGGGATAGGGCATTGGCCTGCGGACTGAAGGGTCCCAGGTTTGATTCTGGTCAAGGGCATGTGCCGGGTTGCAGGCTCGATCCCCAGTAGGGAGCATGCAGAAGGCAGCCAGTCAATGATTCTCTCTCATCATTGATATTTCTATCTCTCTCTCCCTCTCCCTTCCTCTCTGGAATAAATAGAAATATACTAAAAAAAATAAAAAAGATTGGGCGGCCAGAAAACCTGTCCAAAGTTGCTCCAGAGGAAGATATTATTTTTATTATACTGGACAGCAAAAGAACTGACCCTCTACTCCTGAAGGAGATACTATCTACTAGTGTACCCTCTGTTCACTATCAAACATCTTAGAGAAGATCATCCAGAACAAACGACTTTCAGTGCCTCTGCTAACAAGATACAAAGAAAAATGAGAAACCCATGGGAAATTGCCTTTTAATAGTGAGTTGAAAAAATCAGGGAATGAATGAATGACACAATTTATGGACATCTTAGAGAAACAGACAGAGCAATGAGTACTCAATACCAATAGTTCATCCATTCTCTACTTCTCTAAATAAGCACATAAGCATCTGTCAACAGAGGTCATTTCTGCTCACCAAGGAAGATTCTCATTTTATTTTATTGTTTTAAATGTATGTCACTCTTCCAATAATTGGTACTCATTTGATAAAGCCTGAAAAACTTAACTTACCAAATACCATCTACTTCATGAAAACCAATTGTTTCAAATATTCCATCTTGCCACCCATAAGTTATATGTCTTTTGATTCTAAAAATGTTTATTTCCCAAACTTAAATGCAAATGACACAGAGACTGAAATTAGCCAAAATGAAGAAGGAATACAGGAAATCTGTACTTAAAGACTGTGCTTCCAACTTCAAAGTGGAGAGCTGACCACAGGCCTTGCAGGGCAGATAGACATAGGTTTGAGTCACAAAATTAGTTCACAAGTCCCCCCCATCTTTTACGCCTTCCTTCTTATCTGTGTCTTGGAATATTTTTTGAGTATGAGTCCTTTTCTAAACAAATTAAGTTATTCCATTCAGAAGTGAGTGACATTCAAGACATTCCAAGCATTATGACAGCTAAACAAAGCATTTATAAACAGTATTCTAGGGAACACAGTACTTTTATGGTGTTAATAAATACTCTATCATCCAAAAAAAAATTCCTTGGCCAAATAAGTTTGGTAAATGATGCTGAAAACTGGTTTCTCATTGCATAATTCTTCAGAGCCTCTAATTGGGTTAATGTCATTCTAATTGGTCTGATGAGGTTAATTTATCATTGAATTTCCTATAGGTGGATTAGGGATGCGGTTTGACACATTTCCTTAACTTGTTTCACCATGCAATATTTTTAACATCAGATGTTTTTGTCTTAGAGACATACTTTATATTAGGGAACACTAGAGTTCCACAGAACACAGAAAGACTCTAGACCAGGACCCAGGCTAGATGTGGGACAGGAATCATGAAGGCGAGAAAGATGGGAGTTAGTTTTGCAAAGGACCTTGAATTATGCTAAGATATTTGGACTTTATTTTGTATCTGGTATGTTTTGATATGTTCATTTTAGTCCAAAACATATTAAAAGATCCTAGGAAGTTTCTATTGTGTCATAGGTTCCTCCACAGAAGAAGAGATCTATAGAGGAAAATTACCTCTGTAAACATCCAATTTCAAAGCTTAGCAGCCTTCAAGGTTAACAAAGTCCTCTTTATGTCTAAGGATTCCTATTTAGTAGATTAAATTAATTTTACTTTTTTCATCTCTTCTGTGTTCATTGTACTTCCTTTTCTCTGAATTCCAGCTCTACAACTTAAGCTTGCAACAGGGACCAGCTGAGACACCACATCCATTTATGAATCGTCTCAGTCGGGATAAACTCACGCTCCAAGTTTTCATCACTGAGGCTTATTTTTCAAAGTTTGATCATAGTCAGGACTACGTTGGATGTTCTAACCAAGTTTCTTTGTTCTGTCATTTAAGGAATCTTTAATGCGCCCCTACCTGATACAAAGCATTGTAATAAGAAATAAAGGAGGATTTAGACATATCCCCCTTAAAACTTGCATACATTTTGGAATATTTTGCTTTAAGATCCAATCAACTTAATTTATTTAAAGTTTGACTCATTTGTGCAACCAGTAATGACCAAGTATATAAAGAACAACTCAGTGCATCAGTCAGTGAATATTTATTGAGCTCCTACAATATGCCAAACATCATGTTAGGTGTTGGGGATGCAGAATGACCTAGTCCCTGCCCTTATAGAGCTCATTTATATCTAGTTGTGGCTAAAGACAATAAAATGAGTGTGAAATTTTTATTAGTTATTTGTTCTAAACACTTTAAAAAGGCTATTAATTATAAAGGGGGATAAAACATGATGGCAAAATGTTAACAACTTGTGAACCTAGGAGAACAGGATATTGATACTCATTTTACTACTCTTTTATTATCTTTCTGTTGAGTTGAAAATTTTCAAAACAAGAAGATGGAGGAAAGTTTAATAAGTATAGTAAAATAATAAAACATGTGGAGTCAGATTTCTCCCATAATTTAAGAAGACTCTTTGCTTAGTTGTGACATTTTAGTGTTCTATGACTTCTGATTTGGTTATTTCCATATGAGAACCCCCAAGGCAGAAGCCAAAGCATTATCATAAGAATACAAGAAAAGACTTGGATTACATTTTTCCTACCACAGAATGTCTTGCTACAAGTGAACACTGTGTCTCTTGAATTTGACCAGCACTTTCATTAAACGCTCTGTAAAATATGACCCCATACTCAGTCTGTGGCTAAGTAAATAAGGAGAATTACAGTGACCAGACATGCTATTTGCTGTCATTCATTTGGCATTTCTTAAACCAGCAATTCAACCTTTTTCATCTCATGGCACACATAAACTAATTACTAAAATTGTGTGGCACACCAAAAAATATAATTTTTTGCCTATCTGACAAAAGAAATATGCATAATTTTGATTCTTTCATACCAGATGGCTATTGCTATTGTTGGCTGTTGTCGTTTTTTTTTATTTGACAATCTAAAGGAAAAGAGGTCAGTGCTCCTGACTAAACAGTCTGGTATTGTATGTTTTAAACATTCTTGTGGCACACCAGTGTTCCTGGTTGAAAATCGCTGTCTTAAACCATTCTCAAAGGCATATAAGGGACTCTTTAGGGATGAGGGCAGGGTTGGAGGACCCAACAAGGCACACTGAGTCCTCCAGTGGCCAGCAATGCAAAGGAACTATTACCACCCTGAGGCCAGAGCCCAGTGAGAGGAAGACACTTGGAAGAGGATCATCCCCTTCACAGACATGACAAAATGAAACCTGAGGGAGCTTTTGCTCTTATAATAATGTGAAAGTAATAGTCTAACTATTGCCCTAATAGTGAACATTGAACTGATTCCAATTGAGTCTTAATTATTAATCAGACAGTGACAAACATCTTTTTGCATGGAGAGGTTCTGTTTCCACCATCCATTCTGCTGACTGAGCAGAATCCTGGAAATCATCCTTTCAAGAATGGATGATATATATATATATATATAATATTATATATATATATATATATAATATTATATATATATAATATTATATATATATATAATATTATATATATATAATATTATATATATAAATATTAATAATTTAATAACTTAAAACAAAGAACAAGCTTAATGTATTTGGTGTATCATGCTAAAATGCACAAAGCAAAAACTCTTAATTTTACTAAAGCAGGGACAGGATTAATACCACCTATAGTATGTCCAAACAAATAATAGGTTAGAGAAAGTATGGATAAATTTGAATGGCTTTTAATAATGTCTTCCCATGACTTTTAACCCCCAATTCACCAAATAGATGTTATTATTTGCATTTTTATTTTCTTGCCATTTCAAGTTGCCAAATACAACTTTGTCTCTGATGCACAATATAGCTGTGTTTTCAGCAAGGGATGCATACAGAAAAAAAAAATAAGTGTATAGAAGTGAAGGGCAGTGATTAAAAGGGAAAAGGAACATGAAGAAATTTTATGGGGGAAGTAAATGTGAAACCAAAGAGCTGCTACAGGTATTCCTAAAGAATAAGGTAACAGGCAAGTGACATATTCCCTCTATTCTTTATTTAAAAAATGCATCCCCTGTCTGCCTTGTGTCAGATACTATGCCAGTGGAGACTAAGCTTGCAATATAGTCTCTACCGTTAAAAAAAACTAACCAGATCTAAGTAATCAGACTGGCAAAAGAGAATTCAATGTGCATGGTGGAGATAAGAGAGGCGAAGAGAGGCGATAAGTGTAGTGGAAACAGCAACGTGGGCCTACGACTCAAACTCAAATTAAGTTTCTGTCATTGATAAACTAAAAACTACTATGTTGTCCAAATTACCTAACCTTTCTAAGCTTCAAGTTCTTCATCTTTAATGCAAATAGTAATATCTGCCTTGTCCTACAGTTAAGAATTAGTCATAAGATATGCAAAATGTTGGGCACACGAAAGTACTCAAAAACATTACTACAAATATTTCAATAGAGATATGTACATAATAACTAAGGAACACAAAATTTGCCCCTCCTAAAATTTTATGACCTGAGAAATCCCAAAAGTTATGCTACCAAACAGTAGCCTAAAGGAAAGAAGATTTGAGTAGAAATTAATGAAGGGACTCTTTAGGGATGAGGGCAGGGTTGGAGGACCCAACAAGGCACACTGAGTCCTCCAGTGGCCAGCAATGCAAGGGAATTATTACCACTCTGAGGCCTGAGCCCAGTGAGAGGAAGACACTTGGAAGAGGATCATCCCCTTCACAGACATGACAAAATGAAACCTGAGGGAGCTTTTGCTCTTATAATAATGTGAAAGTAATAGTCTAACTATTGCCCTAATAGTGAACATTGAACTGATTCCAATTGAGTCTTAATTATTAATCAGACAGTGACAAACATCTTTTTGCATGGAGAGGTTCTGTTTCCACCATCCATTGTGCTGACTGAGCAGAATCCTGGAAATCATCCTTTCAAGAATGGCTTCCCACTCCTATCTGCATTCCACCACCCTCCCATGTAATTATAAATTGATTGTCTTTCAGTCCGCAACTCAAATTTAGTCCTCACTCCACATCCACTCTTAATCAAGTTCTCTGGTGTCCCACCTTCTTAGAAACATATTCCTTTCCTTTTGAATATTCATCTTTATAATAATACCTGTCTCCCCCATAAAATTTTAAACTCCATGAGGGCAAGGATTCTCTCCATTTTTCTTATTACTGAATATTTAGCCCTTGTCAAAGTGTAAGCACATAGTAGGTACTAATTAATTATTTGCTAAAGGCAGGAAAGTGAGCCAGAAGAAAGGAAGCCCTCTGCACAGTAATATATAAAACTGTTTCCCACACAGAATTGTGTTACATTCAGACATTTTGTTCCTTATAATGTGAATGAGTTTATTTCATTTACATGGTACATTAGCTAAGCTTTTTAAAATTGTAACAAACAAATTCTGGATAACTTAAACATGAAAAGTGGAGAGAGGGATTTACTGAATGAATACTCTGGTATTTCACGGGTCCAGTGGAAGAAGCAGACAATCAAACCACAGGAAGGCAGAGGCAAGGTCAACTAGGAAACCCCAGAGCAAGAATTCATAGATCTTTACTTTGGGCACTGCCATTAATAAAACAGGTTTCCAATTAGACTAGTCTACATGCCTCTCTCTTTGAAGTTTTAAATTTTAAGAAGAAAGAGTGTGATTGGTCCAGCTTGTGTCAACTGTCTGCCTATACTTGGATCAGTCAACTTTGGCTGAAGTCTCAGTAGTCACATAGTATAGGCATGGCGATTAGAGGCCCACTCCTGTGTTTTGATCCATTTCCAGGAAAGAGAAACTATTGTGAACAAAGTGGCCAACCTTGATGACATCCCTTTTAGAAAATGCAAGAAGGGGTAATTTCAGGGGTCCATTCCATTAACAAATGAGTATTTGCATTTAGAGGTTTTTTATATCTATTATTTATATATTAATATATATATAATTTATATTTATAATTTAACTTTTATTATGGAAATTTTCAAAAAAGTACAATGCCCCAATGTGCTCATCACCCAGCTTTAACAATTACCAATATTTTATTATCCTTATTTTATTTTCTCTGTATCCCAAAATGTGTTTCCTAGGTACTCTTAAATAAAGCTCAGATATCATATTTTATCTTATAAATATTTCAGTATATATCTCAATTAGATAAAGAATTATAAAACCATAACCATATCATTATCATACTAGACAAAGTAATAATAATTCACTAATGCTAGAAGTAATTGGTATACATCCAGTTCTATAAGACTTTCACCCTGCTATCAAAGAGTTTACAATTTAGAAGGAATGATATGAACTTTACTTAAATAAACAAGAGAAATGCCACAAGAAAAGTAGAGATGAATTGCCACGTGATGGTCAGAAGAGGGAGGTGGTAATGGAGACTGAAGAAGTAGAATATATACTACAATATAATCAGGAGTAAAGAAGTAATTATTTGACAAAAAAAAAAGGAAGGGGGTTAGTAGAAGCTGAAGAAGTGGAAGACTCAAAAATTCAGATTAGCACCTGGAATGAAAGAACTGAGTTACTTGAAGGAGTAGCGGAAGGTCAAAGTAGCTGGCACAGTCCAGAATCACAGGAATAGAGGACACAGAGGTAGGGGAGGGAGACCCAGCGGTCCTGGTCTTGACTGAGGGGCAAGTAAAAATCCCCAGTGAATGTCCCAGAGGCTACAAGTAATGAAACCAAGAAAAGTTAGGTCTTGGGATCCTCTGCTGGGATGCACTGGTCCATCTAAATCTGTTGTTCACTGCTGGCTTTGCTTCTGATTACATGGGACTGTGATGCATAGGTAGTTAAATACTCAAACATCAACTCCTGATTACAAGTAATATTTCCATAACAATGGCTTTTACAGATCAGTATCTATGCTTGGTGCCTAGTGTGGGGCCTGGAACAGAGAAAGCACTCAAATATATTGTACTAAAACAAATGAGTGTATTAGTTTTATATTGCTGTTCTGACACTTTATTAAGCTATTTCTAAAGCTATATAGAAAAATATCATTCATTCATTCACCTTATGATTTTCAAAATCCAACCATGATAGCTTCTAGCTATGTTGAGAGATTTCTTCATTAACTCACGCATAAATTGACTCTAAGAGAAACAAAGAAAGAACATTCTAGAGAAATATTTTTCTCAATATGTCTCAAAAGTATACATTCCTAGTACAAATTAGAAAACAACCTTAAAAGAGAACCTTAAGATTACTACCAAAGTATCATTGCTATCAGGTAGATCTTTCTCTTATTTGCGGTAGTATGAGTATAAAAATTATACAACATAACATAAAATATCTGATAAATAAATGCCCTTAACTAAAAGAGAATGTTCCTTTTTTGAAAAACCATAACAACAGTAACATTTTAGGATTACCTTATTCTTTCATAAATCAAGAATTTCCTAAAGATCAAATATTATGTCATTTCTTTTTTTTTTTTTTTTTTTTTTAGTTTATACAACAAATATTTATTTCTCACAATTCTGGAGGCTGGGAAGTCCAAGATCAAGTTGCCAGAAGATTCTGTATCTGGTGAGAGCTAGGTTCCTGGTTCACAGATGATTGTCTTCTGACTGCATCCTCACAGTTAGAAAAGCTATTTTTGTCATTTCTAACAGGACTGTGAACTTTCTTAGGACTCACTATTGAAAAAAACACCACGAAGTCAGTGTGACTATCACTTGTTATGCTCACAAAGGTTTAATTCACACTCTCATCTACATAACTACTCTAATAGTCAAAGGGGATCCCTCAGCAAGCTTTATCCTGTATAAAAGGGCTGAGTCTTTAATTAAGCTTCTAAAACAATTAAAATGAATAAGGCTGGTTAATAATGACTCATTGGGCAGGAAACATCTTTATTACATAAACAAGCTTATAATAGTGGAGTGGTTCTCCAGAAATCACTGAAAGTCATAATTTAAAATTATATGTACTCTCACACTAGTCAGTGTTTCTAAGTGGTTAGAGCGTTGACCTGTGCACCGAAGGGTCTCAGATTTGATTCCTGGTCAAGAGCACGTACCTGGGTTGCAGGTCCATTCCTGGGTGGTCAGGGCATGTGCAGAAGACAACCAAGTGATATGTTTCTCTCACATGGACTTTCTTTCTCTCACTTCCTCTCCCTCCTCCCCCCTCCCTCCCTCCCTTCCACTCAATCATTGATAAAAATCAATGGGAAAAATACCCTCAGGTGAGGATTAACAACAAAAATAAATAAATAAATAAATAAATAAATAAATAAATAAATAAATAAAATTATATGTAGTTTCCTCAAGCATCCATCTCAGAAGATGCTTTGGTTTTCTGAGAAGTAGCTATTCATATTAAATTAGAAAACACTTTGCTCCACAACAAAAAATAAAATGTAAATTGTGATTTCCAGAGTTATTCAGAAAGTTATGGCTACCACCTGTATCAGTTAGAATCCTATCAGGATATAGTATAGAGAAAGTTTAATGGAGAGATCTTTAGAAAGGGTGGGCAGTGTGAAGGAAATCAAAAAGTGATAATGAAACACCCATGGCTAAAATAATTGGGAATTATTACCAGCCCTAGATCTGAAAGAGCCAGAGAAGCAACTGGAATCTGAAAAGGGCTGTAACTACATGTTTTGGGAAAAGATACTCAGAAGAAGCTGCGAACCCGGGTAGAGTAAAGCAGATGTGAGGCCCTGCAGAGAAGGGACGGAGTGAATAAATATACTAATCTTACTCCTGCCCTTCAGATTTCCTTCCAATGCCTCCTATTGGCTGAACCCAAGTGGAAGCCAGAGGACAAGGGAGCAAATTGAATCAGTCCATAAAGATCAGTCAGAGTAGGATAGACATGGTCTGGAAGGGCAACGGGAAATCTCACACACATCCCCTTCCACCATGATAAAGCCAGTTTGACTAGCCTTACACCATTTTCAACAGTTTCTTTCATCCCTATAATGGTCAAATAAAGAAGCAATCTAATGTGTATTTAGGAAGTCTATCCATATTCTAGCACTATATTAAACTCTTACAGAAAAATATAAAGAAATACATACATGGATTCTTTCCCCAGCATAAAGACTGTGGAATAAATGGGAGATATATATATAACAAGTTATAGATCATGAAAAGACTGAAGATTTGGTTTCAGGCAAGACCATGTGTGTCCTCTAAGGCAGTTTTTAGAAGGTTGTGTTGTGTAAGGTGCAGTTTTTGTAATTTTTATACATAATGCAGGACAAGAAAGTTTCAGAGCAAAGATGTTCTTTGGAAGTGACAGTAACCTAACATCCTTAGGAACACTCTAGTAGCAACCTGGAGCTTTGCCCAGTCCATTTTGCTGAGTAACCTGTTCCAGGAGAGAAAAGAAGCTAAAGGAAATTGCCTATTCTTTTCGTCCTCTTAACATGAACATTTCCAGAAAGAGCAAAGACTGAGAGTCATCATAATACCTGTTTTCAATAGTTGCAGGACCATCACATAAAAGCTAAAGCCAACATCAACTGGTGAAGGGTATTTTCTCTACCCCAAATTCTTTCCCCACTTCCTCATTGTGCAGATGCCCATTCATTTTTCAAGACTCCACTCAAACATGAACTCTACATAGCTTTTTCTGAGCAGTCCAAGCAAAGCCAGACCCTCCTCTGAACTACAACTTCTAAAATAATTAAAAAGAGTATCTTTTCAATAGTATCCTGGTTTGTATAATCATTTTTTTACAGTTTTTTTGAAATGCTTGTTTTTTTTCCCTTTATTGATTAAGATATTACAAATGTGTCCTTATCCCCCCAATGTCCTCTCATCCCCCCAATCCTGCCCTCACCCTCACCCCCTGTTGTCCACATCCATCGCTTATGCTTATATGCATGCATACAAGTCCTTTGGTTGGTCTCTCCCGCTCACCTCCATCCTCCCCTACCTTCCCTCTGAGTTTTGAGCATCTGATCGATGCTTCTCTGTCTCTACATCTGTTTTTGTTCATCAGTTTATGTTGTTCATTATAATCCACAAATGAGTGAGAGCATGTGATATTTATCTTTCTCTGACTGACTTATTTCACTTAGCATAATGCTCTCCAGTTCCATCCATGCTGTTGCAAATGGTAGGAGTTCCTTCCTTTTTACAGCAGCATAGTATTCCATTGTGTAGATGTGTCAAAGTTTTTTAATCCATTCATCTGCTGATGGGCACTTAGGCTGATTCCAAATCTTAGCTATGGTAAATTGTGCTGCTATGAACATAGGGATGCATATATCCTTTCTGATTGGTGTTTCTGGTTTCTTGGGATATATTCCTAGAAGTGGGATCACTGGGTCAAATAGAAGTTCCATTTTTAGTTTTTTGAGGAAACTCCATACTGTTCTCCACAGTGGCTGCACCAGTTTTGATTCCCACCAGCAGTGAACAAGGGTACCTTTTTCTCTGCATCCTCGCCAGCATTTGTCATTTGTTGATTTGTTGATGATAGCCATTCTGACAGGTGCGAGATGGTACCTCATTGTCGTTTTGATTTGCATCTCTCGGATGATTAGTGACTTTGAGCATGTTTTCATATGTCTCTCAGCCTTATGTATGTCCTCTTTCAAAAAGTGTCTCATTTTTTGATTGGGTTGTTTATCTTCCTTTTGTTAAGTTGTATGAGTACCCTGTAAATGTTGGAGATTAAACCTTTATCAGATATATCATTGGCAAATATGTTCTCCCATGCAGTGGGCTTTCTTGTTTTGTTGATGGTTTCTTTTGCTGTGCAGAAGCTTTTTATTTTGATATAGTCCCATTTGTTTATTTTCCCTTTAGTTTCCACATAATCATTTTTGAAGAAGCTATTATTTTTTACTGTGGAATAAATGGGAGATATATACAACAAGTTATAGATCATGAAAAGACTGACGATTTCATAAAATATATATATGACTTGTTTGTTCAGGATCAAGCCATCGCCCCATGATCGCACCACAGAGGGAGACCTGGGCCACCAGCCAGAGGGCGATCGATGTGAGCTGGGGGGCAGGCTCCACGATCGCCCCAAAGAGGGAGGCCCAGGCCGCCTTCTGCAGGGAGCTCCATGGAACCAGGGGTGTGTGGCGGACGCGAGCAGTGCCAGGCCAAGGCAGGTGTGGGCAGGGGGCGGGGCCACAAGGCAGCCGAGGCTGCGAAGGCATACCCTTACACAAATTTCGTGCATCAGGCCTGTAGTAATAGTTCTTTTTTATGGTTAATAAAATTTTCTAAAAGATAAAAATAAAAACTTGCAATAACCATTGTACCTTCTAAGACAATAACTCTAAATTTAAAATATGAAAGCTTTTGGTGTAGCAGTGAAAGAAAAACTCGGCCGGCAGGGCTCAGTGGTTGAGTGTGGACCTATGAACTAGGACAGTGATGGCAAACCTTTGAGCTCACGTGTCAGCATTTTGAAAAACCCTAACTTAACTCTGGTGCCATGTCACATATAGAAATTTTTTGATATTTGCAACTATAGTAAAACAAAGACTTATATTTTTGATATTTATTTTATATATTTAAATGCCATTTAACAAAGAAAAATCAACCAAAAAAATGAGTTCGCCTGTCACCTCTGACACGCGTGTCATAGGTTCACCATCACTGAACTAGGAGGTCACAGTTTGATTCCTGGTCGGGGCACATGCCGGGGTTGCGGGCTCAATCCCAGTGTGGGACATGCAGGAGGCAGCCAATCGATGATTCTATCTCATCATTGATTTTTCTATCTCTCTCTCCCTCTCCCTTCTTCACTGAAATCAATAAAAATATATTTCTTTAAAAAAGAAAGAAAAAATCTCTTCTTCCATTAAATATCTCATTCTTTGTTGAATGAAAAGCTATTACCCAACCACCAGATATTTATTTTTATAGATTTTTCATAGCAATAAGGTTGTCACTTTCTTGTTTTGTAAGCATTCCTACAGGATCTAATGACTGCATAACTTAAAGCCATCAGTAAGCCTGGTTAGTTTTGAGAGAGAATACAGAAATTACTTATAGATTCTCAATAATTACCTTTTTAGTTGAAAACCAACCATGATGAAACTGGGGAGGGTAGGTCAGGGAACTACATAGAGCAAAATAATCTAAATAGAATGAAAAGCTAAATAAAATTCATACAAATACTAGAGGCCCGGTGCACAAAATTCATGCATGGGGGTGGGGGGGTCCCTCAGCCCTGTCTGCACCCTCTCGCAATCCAGGACCACTGGCTCCTAACCACTCACCTGCCTGCCTGATCGCCTCTAACCACTCTGCCTGCCTGCCTGCCTGATCGTCCCTACCCATTGACTTCCTGCCTGATCACCCCTAACTGCTTGCCTGCCTGCCTGATTGCCCCTAACCGCCTCTGCCTCAGCCCCCGCCTCCATGGCTTCATCTGGAAGGTTGTCAGGAAGGACGTCTGGAATGATGTCTGGAAGGTCGTTCAGTTGTCTGGTCTAATTAGCATATTATGCTTTTATTATTATAGATGATGAAATAATATTTTTCATTTAAAATTTTGATGTAAGATTTTACAAAGTATGACCATTTGGAATCCAAAACAAGTTGGAGATGGGTGAGACAGTTAAATAGCTGCAACCTTATCCATTTTTCCATTTGAAACTGGCAAGTGTCTGGTGTGAATATAGGACTGTTCACTTAAACCAGGTAAAAAGCCACAACTTTCTGTGAAATTTGAGAAAAATCGGTGCTATTCATTCATTCTTTAAAGATTTATTAAGTGCTTGTTCTGGCCCATAGGCTGTGCTACATCTTTCCCTGCCTGTATCATCTAGTGGGAGATATAAGCATATTAAAAGTATATATGTTATATGCTGAAAGGGGAAGCAAAGAGTTTTTAGCATCTATTAATGGGCATAGCACATTGGATACAGAATCCTATTTAATCCTCACAATGACCCTATGAGCTAGGTACTATTTGTCCAATTTTACAAGTGGGAAACCAAGGTTAGAGAGACTCAATGAGTCATCAAGTTTACCCCCCTAATGAGTGATAGGGTTTAAATTCCAACTAAGATAGGTCTGACTCCATAGTACCTTCTCTTTTCTCTATCCACTGAAGGAAGGTAAATCTGGAGGCACCTCTGCATACATTACCTTACAGTGTATACAGTGTGAAAAACCACTGTCAGACACTATGCCTAGAAGAGCAGAGATAGGAGTAATTGATTCTGTGTGGTAGAGCCAAGTCTGTGTTCACAGAGAAAATGAACAGAAACTGGGCAGGCTAAGGTAGGGAAGGGAATTCCAGGGAAAGAAATAAAAATATTACCTACTTTGTACAAACATTAAAGACCACAGCTAATTTGGAGAAGTCTAATGTCTGGGCTAGGCAGGTGGTATGAATGGAAAGTGAGGCTGAGTCACATTACAAAAGTTTAAGAGGCATTTAGCCATGCTGACAGGTAGCATGATGGTGTATTACATACCCAAATTCAGATTTTAGAAAATAATGGAAAGATTAAAAATATTAATTAAAAATATTAATGTGTCCTACAGACACCAAACCTTTCATTAAGAAAAACCCAGCTCGGTTGGTGTGGCTCAGTGGTTGAGTGTCGACCTATGAATTGCAGGAAGTCAAGGTTCAATTCCCTGTCAGGGCACATGCCTGAGTTGCAGGCTGGATCCCTAGTAGGGGGCATTCAGGATGCAGCAGATGGATGATTCTCTCTCATCAATGTTTCTATCTCTCCCTCCTTCTCCCTTCCTCTCTGAAATCAATAAAATATACTAAAAGAGAGAGAGAGAGAAAAACAAATGCCAAGTTTTTCCAAAGCCAAGGAAATTATTGTTATGCAAATTGCTGTTGTGTTTCTGTTAAGCTTGTTCTCAATGGAAAAAGAAAAGTTATCTTTAAAAATAGTAATTAAACCAATTTTAAAATATACAGTGACACTCAACAAAATTGCAAAGCCTGTTTTCTATAATTAACACTTTTTAGTGACCCCATTTTCTCCGCTGTCAGTATACAGTGTCCCCACAATTTGTATTGTGTTTTTTGTCATTCATTAATATTCAGTAATTTAGTAGTTTTATCTTTCAGTGATAGTAAATCCCCATGATTTGCTATAACTTTTACAAAAAGCAAACAGAAGTTCATGTGGAAGATGAATAAGCATTTAACACTTTTAAAAATTCCTCCCAAGCCAAAAATATAAAGCTAGGATTTTTTAATTTATTTTTTTAATCCTGGCTAATTGGATCTGGAGTTAATTCTGTAACCTATGCTTAGTACTTAAGACAAACTTTGGAATTTCATGAGTTCTAAAAATGAAGAATTTTCCTCACGCTCAACAATATCATCTAGTCTATGTGGCTGGTCTTGTGGCCCAAGTCCTGTCTCCTGCATTGAGACAAAGTCTGTACCCTTTCCTGCTAGGACTCTGGTTCTGACATTCTTGCTGGACCCTCCACTAGGGGAATGGACTGATAGCCAAGTTCTGCTCCATACTGAGTATACCTTTGCAAATCATGATGCCACTTCTAGCCAGATGGTTTGAGTATCATCCCTGCCAAGATAATCCTGCTGCTATGCTCACTAAGACTACCACTCACCTGGCCAGCGTGGCTCAGTGGTTGAGCATCAACCTATGAACCAGGATGTCATGGTTCGATTCCCAGTCAGGGCACAAGCCCCAGTTGCAGGCTAGAGCCCCAGTGTGGGGCATGCAGGAGGCAGCCAATCAATGATTCTCTCACATCATTAATATTTCTCTCTTTCCCTCTCCCTTCCTCTCTAAAATCAATAAAAATGTATATTTTTAAAAAGACTGCCACTCACCCCATCCTCACCCCAACATCCAAGCACCCTTCATTTGGCTTCTTTCTCCTCCTAATAGCGGGTACCCTGAGATGCCAGCAAGTCTCATATAATCAGATGACTTTTGTCACTGTCACTGAGCTCGTTCAACTTTGCTAAAAGTGAAAAATGTAGGTATTTTTGTTTTATGTTAATGAGCATTAACATAAATGAGGCAAAGGTACTAGGCTGGCAAGGCCATAAGCAAAAATAGAAAAGTTGCATTCTACTAGTCACCAACATTTATATCTTTGTATGATTGACATCAAATATTCAACCCTTCAAACCCTAATACTTAAAACATTTTGCAATGGCAATAACTTTATTATTAGTTGATAGCCACTAACATTTTAGGATTATTTTCATGGCATATTTTTATTGAGATATACTTTACATACCATAAAAAGAGCCATTTTAAAGTGAATTAGTGATTTTTAGTATAATAACAAGGTTGTACGACCATCACCACTATCTAATCAAGAATATTTTCTTCACTCCAAAAAGAAACTTCATAATTCTGTAACGCCCTGCATTGGTCATTTGGCAAATATTGGCTCACTGAGTTATACAGATCTTCCAAATGTTGGCACCGTTCATTATATATTTTTAAAAATCAGATCCATTAATTTCACCAACAATCTCATTAGAAATTCTTTAAGTGTTATGATGCAGTCAGACTTATGGTGGTAAATAAAAGTTTTTCAAAATCCTAATTTTATCAATGGCAATACAAATATTGTTTTCCTAAAGAGATAGACTCATTTCATTCACTATCAAGAAGATATCTACCAACTTGCTAAGGGTAAATATATTGATATGGCTGTCAGTTGTTCTCTCACATAAAAATGATGTTCTATGGGGAGGGAAAAAGAGCTGGTGCAGCCTCAATCCAAACAATTGTGCAAGTGTTTTCCTTGAGAGAACTGCACGTGTTGATGGGAAGTAGAAGTGTTTTATTTGTTCTTTCAGTTCCATCACGCTGATTATAAAAAAGCTGCACACTTAAGGATCAAGATTTAATAAAATTAATACTTTTTACTCTATCATCAAAGATATTCTTATGTGAGTTAGCTGCTTTTTTCTTCCCACAAGTGTATGGGTGAAGAATACAATGATTCCTACGTACTACTGATACAGTTTAAAGCCACTTCCTTGATTTATGCTAAGGAGCAATTTTAGCCATTATCACTTTTCACCATGGTCATATGGGCAAATAACTTCTTAGTATTGTTATGGACATAGCAGATTTGCTGCAAGTGTCTCAAGACCCCAGCTGTTCATACGTTGAGGATTACTACCTTAGGCAGCCGCTAAATTCACTACGGAAAAGAATACTTCTGAATGAGATATATTGGTATGTACACTATCAAGAAAATTGAATGAGTTGCTTTGGAGAGAAGTGGATATTTCTTCTTCATCTTCTTTTTGTTAATCCTCACCTTAGGATATTTTTCCATTGACTTTTTTTCTTTTTTAATTTTATCTTTATTGTTTAAAGTATTATAGATGTCCCCTTTTTTTCCCATTGACCTCCCTTCCCACTCTAGGCCTTCACCCCACTATTGTCTGTCTCCATGGGTTATGACTAGGCATACGAGTTCTTTGTTTGATCTCATCCTCCTTCCCTCTGAGGATCCTCAGTCTGTTGCATGCTTCCATGTCTCTGGATCTATTTTGTTCATTACTTTATTTTGTTCATTAGATTCCACATATAAGTGAGATCATGTGATACTTATCTTATTCTGACTAACTTATTTCACTTAGATAATACTCTCCAGGTCCCTCCATGCTGCCTCAAAGGGTAAGAGATCCCACTTTTTTACAGCTGTACAATATTCTATTGTGTAAATTACCACGTTTTTTTTATCCACTCATCTACTGATGGGCACTTGGGCTATTTCCAGATCTTAGCTATTGTAAATAGTGCTGCTATGAACATCGGGTGCATATGTTCTTTCTGATTGGTGATATATTCCTAGAAGTGGGATAACTGGGTCAAATAGCAGTTCCATTTTTAATTCTTGAAGAAATCCACACTGATTCCCATAGTGGCTGTACAGTCTGCATTCTCACCAGCAGTGCACTAGGGTTCCTTTTTCTCCACATCCTCACCAGCATTTGTTGTTTGTTGATTTATTGGTGACAGCCATTCTGACAGTGTGAGGTGGTACCTCATTGTTGTTTTCATTTGCATCTCTCTGATGATTAATGACAACTTCTCCACTGACTTTCAGAAAGAGTGGAAGGGAGGGGGAGAGACAGAGAAACATCAACGTGAGAGACACACATTGATTGGCTGCAACCACCAACTGGGGCCAGGGAACGAGCCTGCAACCAAGGCACGTGCCATTGACTGGAATAGAACCTATGACCCTTCAGTCCATAGGTCAGTGCTCTATCCACTGAGCAAAACTGGCTGGAGCGAGAAGTGGATCCTTTAAGGAAGCTCTAGAATTTAATATCTGCAATTATCTCACCTAGTCTTTCACCTACTTTGCTACAGATACTAAGTTCGGGTACCTATCACTTTATAATTGGATAACTCCTTGGATTGTTCTTTTCTCTGCCTTGAAAATCTCCTTTCTCCAAATGCTCTCCTACACAAACTGCAGTGCATAAGTATTCCTAAAACCCACTTTGATCTCTTTGTGCAGAAATTTCCAGTGACATTTTCTGCCTACCAAACAAAATCTAAATGCCTTAGTTTGATTTCCAGAGTTCCCCTTGTTCTAGGTCCAACTTCCAGAGTGTTTTCCCACTCACTCTCCATCCCCAGAATATACATAGCATCTCCCAACTTGTAGTGTCATTGTCTAACACCCTTTCATGCCTGGGCACTCCTCACCTTTTGAATCTTCATAGACAACAGAGTCTACCTCTCACTAAAGAACCTACAAAGAATGGATACTTGCTTTCCCAAACAGTGTGGTGGTTAGGACATGGGTACATGAGCAAGGCTCAGCCACTCCTCATGATCAAACGCTGGAGCTAGTGACTTAAACAGCCATAAAGACGTTGAGATGGCAAATAAATCTGCCAGTGTTGGGGGAAGGCAACGCACCACATTGGTTGCTCCAGTAGCATCCAGGGTCCAAGAGTCTACTGTGGTGTCAGTGCCGGCAGCAGTGGTGCCCAAGCATATCTGGTGGTGCCAGTGGCATTGGAGCTGCAAGCTGTAAAGCCTGGCTCTTCGCCTCCCCTGCCTGAACTTGGCTGGAGGGACTGCTCCTGCCCAAGAGGAAATGGGTTTTGCTGCTGCCCAGTAAAGTCAAGTGGCAAAATCAACAGGCCCCAAATAAATTTGTGTTCACGTTTGCCATGTAAGAGAGAAAAAAGTGGAAGGTCATATAGAAGATTTTTATCTTCAGCCAGTTATTTCCGGATAGTTTATTCAAGCTCAGAACTAATGAGGGAACAGTCACTATTCTGAAGGCCAGGAAGTTAAGTCAGCTGTTCCGAGCTGTTTGGTCACACACCAGAGGTGGCATGTAGTCATAGTATAGTCCCAGCATAAGGAAATATTTGGGTCAATGTCAATATTAAGATCACAGGCTAAATGCATGGTTCAGTGAATCAGTTTGAGTGTCTTTATATATGTGAACTAGAGTCCATTGACGACATCTGCCCCTTAAAACCTAATCTTGCAGAAAATTCCACTTATTTCAGGAAATTTGAATTGGCACTCACTTCCTTGCTACTTATACCGGTACACTAAGGGAAGAGAAACATTTCCCCACTATTAGGCTCACAGGATGACTAACACAAAGGAGCCCACGTTAAACAAACCCTCTGCCCTAGAAGGCTGATGCGGGCGGTTATTAGGCCTTTACTAATTTCTTTCATTCCCTAAGTTTGCTCTTGTTTTTATGATTCCATTGACCTCTGGATCCCACAAGTATACAAATGACTCACACTGTGCAAACAACAACGCATTATTCAGAACTTTTGTAAAGTTCTACATGGCAATTTTGAGAAAGTCCATTCCAAAGGAGTAGATATAATTTAAAGTTTCGTAGTAAGAAGTGTGAGTAAAGGAGTTGAATTTATATGACCTGAAGTAAAAAAGGTTTAAGAGAGACAGACTTTTATTTTTGAGTATGTTTTTTATAAGTGATAGAAAACAATTATTTTCAGTAACATATGGCAGACAAAAATTACAGCATGGAGAATTTAAACTAGGTATTAGAAGCTCTCTAAGAACTGTGAAATGTGGGTATATATTGCCACAGGATTATAGTTTTTGTTTTGTTTTGTTTTAAATACTTCTATTGATTTTAGAAAGGAAAGGAGAGGGGGAGAGAGAGAGAGAAACATCAATGATGATAGATAATCATTGATTGGCTGCCTCCTACACGCCCCACACTGAAAATTGAGCCCGCAGCCCAGGCATGTGTCCCTGACCGAACTGAACCCGAGACCCTTCAGTCCGCAGGCTGACGCTTTATCCACTGAGCCAAACCAGCTAGGGCTATAGTTTTTTAATATATCAATTTTAATTAAAAATAACATATTTATAGCTCTGGCCAGTTTTGTTCAGTGGTTAGAGTGCTGACCCTCAATTCCAAGTCAAAGGCACGTACTTTGGTTGCAGGCTTGATCCCCACACCAGTTAGGGTGCGTGCAGGAAGCAACAGTCAAGGTGTGTGTCTTTCACATTGCTGTTCCTCTCTTTCTCTCTCCTCCTCCTCCCTCCCCTTCACTGTCTCTAAAAATAAAAAAAGATCAATGGAAAAAATAGCCTAGGGTGAGGATAAAAATAAATAAGTAAATAAATAAACAGTCTTTCTTGATAAATAATTACAACATTGTATTTTTGGATAACTGGAATAACTCACAACTGAGGGAAAGACATTGACTCCCTTTGAAAAAGCAATTAAGTTATATTTTTTTAAAAAAACAGGATAGAGTTGATAGCTATTTTAAAATATTTTTAACATAAACTAAAAATAGGATGATCAGTTAAATTTTCTAAAATGAAAATCCACACCAAGACTCTTCGCAGGGATGGAGTAATGTGACGTGTTTCTGCCCTCAGAGAGTTACAATATTAAAAGGAGAGTGAACAGAATTAGCCAAATATAAAAGTAACTGCAAAATACAGCAAATTACAACTGACAAACACCAAAAAGAAAATCCCGTATTTCTGCAGATCATGTAATTTTAATAACAACTTATCAGGTTACATCGCTGGTGACAAAAACTATGATTCAGACGCCTCAGCCCAGAGAGCACTGTTTGCCTCTCAGAGTGGAGCTGAGCATTGGTGTAATGACCATTAGATGAACCCACGATAGAAAATAAAAACAAGCTGCCATTCGACTATGCTGTACAGAAATATTATTTAACACAATTTGGTAAGCAGGGTTGAGCATTTTTGGTTTTCTCATCTTTGAGGAAGTGCATATATAAGGAAGGACGAGGTTTCAAGTTAGCAAAGCTTGTAGAAGGAAGATGTGCTTAAAGAAGAATTTTACATTTCAAAAATTCCAATTTTAAAAATAGGCCTAGAAGAATTATAATTTTAAAGTTTCTCCAGTATGTCCATGGATACGTGACTCTGATCATTGAAAGCATGACCATATCAAAAATACCATAAGGCAGTGGTTCTCAACCTTCCTAATGCCGCGACCCTTTATACAGTTCCTCATATTGTGGTGACCCACAATGGTTGCTCCCCCCTGTCAACCATAAAATTATTTTCGTTGCTACTTCATAACTGTAATTTTGCTACTGTAAACAATATGTAATTATACATGTGTTTTTCGATGGTCTTAGGCGACCCCTGTGAAAGGGTCATTCGACCCCCAAAGGGGTCGTGACCCACAGGTTGAGAACCACTGCCATAAGGGCACTCTACAGAGGAGACAAGTAGCAATGAAAGTAGTTTTAAAACTTGTTCCATGCTCAGTACTATGCTTTGGATCCTTAGTATGTATATATTCAGATTCACTGAAGAAATATTTACTAAAATCAAATACCCACTTAGAAATGGCATTGCCTTTGAAATCACTTAGCCTGCCTGATCCTCATATGTATGTGCTACAAACAAGCCTTCTGGAACCAAGATGCAGAGAAACGCTTCCCCCCGCCCGCCCCCCCCCCCCCCACACTCACACACACACATTGCCTAGTGTCCCTCTAGAGCTGGCAAGATCATGGAAACAGCCTTGTTCAAAAGTCAAACTGGAAAAAATAATTTGCATTGAAATATAATTTAACATACAGTTAGTCAACATTCATTATACAAATTAAAACAGATCAAACATTTGAAGTCAAATGTCTGCAAACTTTTGAATTTGGAAAATTATGTCAACATTTCTTTCTTTCTTTCTTTCTTTTTTTTTTTTTGTAATGTTGTAGTCCAAAAATAAACTTTGGGCTCATAAAAAAAAAATACTGAAACTGCAGTAGAAAAGTTGGAAATGGCATAACCAAAATAATGTACAGAAAAGTTACACTTATTACGAAATAAAATGAAAAAATGTAAGCAAAGAAATACAAATAAAACATTTTTTCTATTATATTCAGAAAAGATTTTTAATTGTAATGATTAGCATTGAGAAGTATGATATTTAAATGAACACTCACAAACAACTGGTGTCAGTGAAACTTGGTACACTCTTTATGAAAAGCTAACCAGGAATTCAGATCCTAATCCTTAAATTCTATAACCTTGACCAAGTTTTTCTACTTTTAAGAATTTACCCTAATGGTGCAGCCATTATGAAAAACAGTAGGAGAATCCTCAAAAAATTAAAAATAAAACTACCACATCATCCAGCAATCTCACTCTGGGTAGATATCTAAAAGCAATGAAAACATGACCTCGAAGAAATATTTGTACTCCCACATATACTGCAGCATTATTTACCATGGCAAATAAATAAAAACAACTTCAGTGTTCAATGAATGAATGGATATAGAAAATGTTTTATACATATACTAGAGGCCCGGTGCACAAAAATTTGTGCACTGGGGGGGAGGGGGGTCCCTCAGCCCGGCCTGTGCCCTATCGCAGCCTGGGACCCCTCGGGAGATAACGACCTGCTGGCTTAGGCCTGCTCCCGGGTGGCAGAGGGCAGGCCCAATCCCTAGGTACAGCCCCTGGTCGGCTCAGAGCAGGGCCGATTGGAGAGTGGGGCGCCGCCCCCTGTCATGCACAGAGCAGGGCGGATTCAGGAGGTTGCGATGCCACCCTCAGTCACGCCTCAGGGTAGGGCCGATTGGGGGTTGGGGCACCGCCCCCTGTC
>NW_005871072.1:9192391-9216822 GCF_000147115.1 Myotis lucifugus
GCCCTCTATCACCCACAGAGCAGGGCAATCAGGGGGTTGGGGCGCCGACCCTGTCACACTCAGGGCAGGGCCGATGGGGAGGTTATGGCTCTACCCCTTCACACACAGAGCAGGGCCCATGGGGGGGGGTTGGGGCGCCGCATCCTGTCACACACAGAGCCGCAGGGAAATCAGGGGGTTGGGGCGCCCCCCCCCCCATCAGGGACAGAGCAGGGGTGATCAGGGGGTTGGGGCGCCTTCCCCTGTCAGGAACAGAGCAGGGAGGATAGGGAGGTTGTGGCCCCACCCCCTGTCACACACAGAGCCTCAGGGCAATCAGGGGGTTTGGGCACTGCCCCCTGTCATGCTGATCCTGGTGCCGGGAGGCCTCGTGGCTCCACTGATCCCGGTGCTGGGAGGCATATTACCCTTTTACTATATAGGATAGAGGCCTGATGCACGGGTGGGGGCCGGCTGGTTTGCCCTGAAGGGTGTCCTGGATCAGGGTGGGGGTCCCACTTGGGTGCCTGACCAGCCTGGGTGAGGGGCTGATGGCTGTTTGAAGCTGGTCACACCCCCTTCAGGTTGGGGGTCCCCACTGGGGTGCCTGGCCAGTCTGGGTGAGGGACTGAGGGCCATTTTCAGGCTGGCGGGTGACTGAAGCTCCCAACCGCTCCTTTTTTTCTTTTTTTTTTATTCTGGGCCAGCTTTAGCTCTGAGGCTTGGCTCCAGCTCTGAGGCCTTGGCTGCTGAAAGCAGGTATCTGGTTTGTTTGGGTTCTATAATCGAAACACTGTTTCAACTCCAGCTCTGAGATCCCGGCTGGCTGAAAGCAGGCTTCTGGGGTTTTGTTTAGCTTCTATATTTGCAACAATGTTTCAAACTGCAAGCTCAGAGGCTGGCAGCAGCAGGCGGGGAATGTTAGCTTCCTCTGTCACTGGAGCAAGCAAGCCTCCTGTTAGTTTCAAGCTTCCTGCTGCCGGCTGCCATCTTGGCTGGCAGTTAATTTGCATATCGCCCTGATTAGCCAATGGGAAGGGTAGCGGAGGTACAGCTAATTACCATGTTTCTCTTTTATTAGATAGGATATGTAATAGAGGCCCGGTGCACAAAATTCGTGCACTAGGGCGGGGAGACGGTTCCTTCAGACCGGCCTACTCAGAGTCTGGGAGCCCTCAGAATGTCCAACTGATGGCTTAGGCCCGCTACTCCCATCAGTCGAACATCCTTAGCGATGCCGTGGAGGTGGGAGAGGCTCCTGCCACTGCCGCTGTGCTCGCAAGCCGTGAGCCTGATTTCTGGCTGAGCGGCGCTCCCCTTGTGGGAGCACACTGACCAGCAGGGGGAAGTTCCTGTGTTGAGCATCTGCCCCATGGTGGTCAGTGTGCATCATAGCGACCAGTCATTCTGCCATTTGATTGATTTGCATATTAGCCTTTTATTATATAGGACTAGGGGCCCAGTGCACAAATTCTTGCACTTTGAAAGGAACTGTAGGCCATGAGGCTGTGATGGGCACAGGCACGGGTCTTGGCCCATCCTCCGCGCCCCTGCCCAGCCTCTACCATCGCGGCCCCCAACCCCCTGTCTGCCGGCAGCCTCACTCCTGCCGCTGCCATTCCCATGCACTGCCAGCGCTGGCCCCGCTCACACCCGCTGACAGTGCAGAGCAATTGGGACCGGTGCTGGGCGCTGGCAATGGGTGCAAGCGGGGCCGGCACCAGCAGCAGGTGTGATCACTGGGCAGGACCGCAGCTTGAGGGAGCAAAGAATTTTTAGTAACCATCAGAGGCTCGTCTAGATAACAGTGACCTGGACCCCGCCTTGGTCTGGCATTCCCACTCACCTGCTCCATCATCCTGCCGTGGCTGACACCCGCCACGTTCCATGCTCTGCCACCTGCTGCCAACACCCTCCATGTTCCACACGCACCCCCTGGTGCTCAGTGCACGTTATAATGACCGGTTGTTCGGTTGTTCCACTGCTGGTCTATTTGCATATTAGCCTTTTATTATATAGGATGTACATATGTATACATATACACACACGCTGGAATATTATTCAGTCATGACAAGAACATCCTGCTGTTTGCAACAACATTGATGGACCGTGAAGGGCATTATGCTAAAGAAAATAAGTCAGACAGAGAAATCAAATACCATGTGATATCAAATATACGTAATCTATAAAAGCCAAACTCATAGAAACAGAGACTAGATGGTGGTTACCAGGGGCTGAGGGTGAGGGAAAGGAGAGATGTTGGTCAAAGTGTACAGACTGCCAGTTGTAAGATGAGTAAGCTCTGGGGATCTAAGATACAACATAGTGATTATAGTTAATACTGTATTATATACTTGAGAGTTGCTAAGAGACTAGATCTTAAGTGTTCTCATCACAAAAAAGAAATGGTAATTATATGATGTGTTGCAGGTGTTAGCTAGCACTATGGTGAAAATCAATTAAGTATATCAAATTAACACATTGTACATCTTAAAGTTACACAATGCTATATGTAAATTAAATCTCAATAAAGGTGGGGGAGGAGAAAAAGAATTTATATTAAGTAGAAAGATCTATACTCAACAATATTCACTCTTTATTAATAGTGGAAAGTTGGCCCCATAAATGAGAATGCTTTATTTAGGATCACCTTTGTCTACACTGTAATGACTACACAAAAAATAGTTTCATTTCCTTCAAAATTTGGTATGAGTGGGGCTGGGACAAGGGGTTCTATAATACTTAGAAAACTATATATTAGTGTACTCAAGCTGCCATTTCAAAATGCTGTAGACTAGGTGACTTAAACAACAGAAAGTTATTTTCTCACAGTTCTAGAGGCTGATATCCAAGAGATCAGAGAGCCAGTATGGTAAGGGTCTGGTGAGAGTTCTCTTCCTGGCTTGCAGACAGACACCTTTCTCTGTGTCCTCACTTGATCGGTGGGGGGTGGGGGGGGGAGAGCGGGGTTAAGGTTAGAGAAACAGAGGGAGGGAGAGAGAAAGAGAGAGAGAGAGAGAGCTCTATGGGGTCTCTTCCTTTAAGAGTACTAATCCCATGAAAAGGACTCTACCCTCATGACCTTATCTAAACCTAATAATGTCCCAAAGGCTTCATCTCCAAATACTATCACATTGAGGGGTTAGGGCTTCAACATATGAATTTTGTGGGAACAATTTATTCCATAATTAGCATTATATTAAAGAATAATATTTCTAGGTCAACCTATATAATAAAACTATCCTATATAATAAAAGCCTAATATGCTAAGTGTCTATCCGTTTGACTGTTTGCTATGATGCACACTGACCACCAGGGGGCAGATGCTCCGACAAGTAGGTTAGCTTGCTGCTGGGGACTGGCTTATCAGGGTTTGGCGAGTGGGGCCAGACATGTCCTGGGACCCCACTGGTGCACAAATCTGTGCACTGGGCCTCTATAGAACAATAATAAATGATAATCATGTTAAATTTTAAGTCATTTATATAAACTAAAGACCTAGCACCCTAATGCAATTCTTTAAAACAAAATAAAGGTACTGAAAAGAAAAAATTTCCTTTTAGTATGACAGAATTAGAAAATCGAGATTTCACAATACCTAGTAGGTGGGTACTACAACCATTGAATGGGAGGCTATTGGGAAAACAGGATGTTCCCACAGTGCCCAAGTATGTATTACCTCTCAGATTGCTTATTAATTCCAAAGGTAAAAGGCACCTCTGCCATGTGGCAATCTGGCAGTAGCCATCCAAATTTAACAATCACACAAAGTATCACTAGTAGTAGGACAACCTGACATTGTATGTCTCCTGAAGAGATGTGAAGTCACAACATTACCTGTGTTGTGAAAGAAGGATTCTAGAAAAATAGGTTTTAGCTAAAATTAATCAAATCTAGACCTAAATTTCAGTCTACATGAAATACAGAATTGGCTTAAGAACATCCTGGAAAACAATCAGGATATATAAAAACACTGGCCTGGATTCTTCAAGGTCATGAATAAAGGGATCAAAAATTGTTCTGAATTAAAAGAGACAACCATTAAATTCAATGTATCAAATTCAATGCATTCAAATATACATCTGTAAAAAGAATTTGAAAATAATTGGGAGAATTTGAATATGGAGTGGATATTAAATAGCAATATAAAATTATTATTATATTTTTCTTAGGTATAATAATGGCATTGGGATTAAATAACACATTCTTATCCTTATGGTTGTATGGTGAAATAGTAAGAGTGGAGTTTCATATTTCTGCAAATGACTTTCATATTATTCAGCAATAAATCAAGTTTATGCATGTATATTGAAATATTTCTAAATTTGGTAACGTTAACAATTGTTAAATTTAGTGGGGGTATATGAATTTTTTTTGTATTACTCTTTCAACTTTTCCCTGTATTTAAATTTTTTAAATAAAAAGGTTATCAGTTAATTAAGAACTTTTTCATTTAAAATTAAATACTAAGTAAACAATATATACAATAAGTATGTTGTTATAAAACATAAATACCCATAAATATACCACCCAACCCAAGATCTAGAACACTAACAATGTCATTAAATCTCTCTCTCTTTCTCTCTCTCTCTCTCTCTCTCTCTCTCTCTCTCTATATATATATATATATATATATATATATATATATATATGCTCTTCCCCATCCTATTCCTTAAACTCTTCCCCAACTACCCTGATATTTTTTTAATTTGTTATGGAAATTTTCAAATACATACAAAAAAGCTCTAGCCCCAGCTTTGAAGTTTTTGGGTGTGGTTTTTTATTTTTCATTTTAAGGGTTATCCTTAGAGACTTCCCCTATCATTTGCAAAATGAGTAGTAGTGCCTCCAAGGTTTATACTTTACATGTTCTGTAAAGGAAGATACTCTCAGAGCAATTTAGACCAAGGTATCTGAAGGAGAAATCCATAATGCAGATTTTTTAAACTTTCTGTGGACGGATATATATTATTTCTGCTGGGATCAGTGCAAAACATCAGCATTGTTTTGGGTAAAATGATTCTTTCTATGCAAAAACAAATAGATTTTTAATATGAAATACAGAATGTCTTGTAACTAACAACACTTGAAGAGCTGATCTAGTATTTCATTCAGTTTAATTCATTACTATGGTGAAATGAGATTGTAAAACAGAAATGAAATTTAGTTCTCTGTTCTGAGAACCAATTGAATGGAAAGCAAGTATGCCAATCAGAAGATTGATATTCTTGGCCTTAAATAATTAAATAACTAGTACTTACCCAAGGATAAAAAAAGAATTCTAGTTAGTAAATGAAATGAATCTAGCAGAACATTGAATGATTAAGAACAAGAAGCATTAACAAAATGAAAGAAGGAACTAAGTCAAAGTTTAGAGTACTGCTAAATCAGAAATTAGAAAAGGAAGTGGTTTATAAAGTCAGGGTTTTTATGTATTACCTTGAGATTTTTACCTCTATTGACAGGAAATGCACACACACATTTGCACACACATATATACTTTAAATATGTGTATAATACATATACATACATATATTTTTAAATACCACTCTAGTAAACCAAAAATTTCAAACATCACATCCATTTTGTCTATCAACTTGGCAAATTTATTTTATTGTTGGCAAGATTGTTATGACATCGGTGTTTCCATAATTGCTCAATGGAGTCAAAATTGACATCATCTTTCTTAAGAGCAATGAATAGTATGCAAAAGCTTCAAAAAGAAAACCTGTTCATCTAGTATGTCCATGTCCAGGAATCTAGATCTACAGAAATAAAATTTAAAGGCATTAAAAAATGTTATGGAAAAGAATGTACATTTAAATATTTTTTATAAGGGATGAAGAATGGGAACAATTGAACAACAGGGGAATTATTGAATAAAACATTGTACTTTCATACATTGCTTATTATGCAGCCATTAAAATAAGTTTCTCAATTATTAATTATATAAAAATGATTACAGCATAATTTTTAGGGGGGAAAGCAAGATACAGTGCTGGATATCTATACTAATAAAAGCTTAGGTGGCCCTTGCACCCTTGCGCCCTCGTGCAACATCCTCATGTCATCACAAGATGAACAGCCCCATGTCGTCACAAGATGGCCACCACAAGATGGCCAGCAGGGGGGGGCAGTTGTGGGCAATCAGGCTGGCAGGGGAGGGCAGTTGGGGGCAACCAGGCTGGCAGGGAGCAGTTAGGGGGCGATCAGGCTGGCAGGCAGGCGAGTGGTTAGGAGCCAGCAGTCTCGGATTGTGAGAGGGATGTCCAACTGCCGGTTTAGGCTCGATCCCACAGTGATCGGGCCTAAACTGGCAATTGGACATTCCCCAAGGGGTCCCAGATTGGAGAGGGTGCAGGCTGGTTTGAGGGACAACCCCCTGCACGAATTTCATGCACCAGGCCTCTAGTCTATATAATAAAAGCCTAAGTGACCGTTATGGTGGAATGACCAGAACAATTGGTCGCTATGATGCACACTGACCACCAGGGGGCAGATGCTCAGTGCAGGAGCTGCCCCCGGTGGTCAGTGCACTCCCACAGGGGAAGGCCGCTCAGCCAGAAGCCGGGCTCACAGCTGGCGAGCGCAACGGCAGTGGTGGGAGCCTCTCCCACCTCTGCAGCAGCACTAAGGAGCAGTGAGCTGAGCAGTAAGGAGCAGCGAGCAGGCAGTGGTAAGGAGCGAGGGCTCCCAGACTGCGAGAGGGATGTCCGACTGCCAGCTTAGGCCTGTTCCCCATGCATGCCTAAGCCGGTAGTCAAATATCCCCCTGTGGGTTCTGGACTGCAAGAGGGCGCAGGCCAGGCTGAGGGACCCTCCCACCCCAGTGCACAAATTTCATGCACCGGGCCTCTAGTAAAGTATAATCATTGAATATTTTTAGAAATGTATACATACATAGAGAAGAAATATTAAACAAAATAAAAATTCACCAAAATATTAACATGTTATTTCTGGGTTGTGTATTTATGGGTGAATTTTTATACTGCATTCCCAAAATTTTCTGTAAGTGTGCACATGTTAATGTATAATAAAAAACTATAAATCTGATATTTTAAATGTCAAGGTTTAGCATCTTTTATTGATATACCAGTAGTAGTAATAATGATTCCTATTAAAGAATAAAGTCTCAACCCTTGGATTCACTTACTTTTAAAATTTATTTGCCCATAACAACATTTTGTATATTTTCACTCTTCTTCCTAGTAATTATTCAAACCTTCTACTTCTTTTTGATTTGGTCATGGCATATTGTATGTTTCTAAGAATATTTCCATTTCTTCTAGGTTGTCCAGTTTGTTGGCATGTAGTTTTTCATAGCAGACTCTTATGACCCTTCGTATTTCTGTATTATCAGCTGTAATGTTTCCTTTTTCATTTTTAACTTTATTGATTTGTGTCCTCTTTTTTCCTTGGTTAGTCCAGCTAAGGTTTTGTCAATTTTCTTTATCTTTTTCAAAGAACCAACTCTTAGTTTAGTTAATCTTTTCTATTGTTTTCTGTTTCTATTTCATTTACTCTTGCTCTAATCTTTATTATTTCCTTCCTTCTGCTATCTTTGGGCTCAGTTTCTTCTTTTTCTAGTCCGTTAAGACATAGAGCTGGGTTGTTTATTTGGGACCTTTCTTTCTTCTTCTTCTCCTTCTCCTTCTCCTTCTCCTTCTTCTTCTTCTCTTGATGTATTGATTATATATTTTTTATATTCTTTTCTTATTGTCTAAAGTTTCACATATGTCTCCTTTTTCCCCTCTTGACCCCCCCACCTCTGCCAAAGTCATTCCCACCCCCGGGCAAGCCCCCACTGCCCCAGTGTCTGTGTCCATTGGTTATGCTAATATGCATGCATACAAGTCCTTTGGTTGCTCTCTAGCCCCCCCCTCCCCTGCCATTTGTCTCTGAATCTATTCTTGTTCATCAAATTATGTTGATCATTATATCCCACATATGAGTGAGATCATGTAATATTTATCTTTCTCCAACTGGCTTATTTCGCTTAGCATAATGCTCTCCAGTTTCATCCATGCTGTTGCAAATGGTAAAAGTTCCTTCTTTTTTATAGCGGCTTAGTATTCCATTGTGTAGATGTACCACAGTTTTTTAATCCACATCTGCTGATGGGCACTTAAGTTGTTTCCAAATCTTAGCTATTGTAAATTTCTTTCTTGCTTCTTAATGCAGGCATTTATTGCATGAACTTCCCTCTGAGAACTGCTTTGCTACAGCCCATAAGTTTTGGCATGTTGTGTTTTCATTTTTGTTTGTCTCAAGAAACTTTTTATTTCCCCCTTAATTTCTTTCTTTCTTGTTTTTTTTGGAAGTTTTTTAAATTTTATTTTATGTACAAAGAGATAGCATTCTGCTGCAAGGGTCAAATTGATACTAAGGTCAGAGTCTTTTGTTATGTTCCTAATCACTTTTATCCTTCATTTTAAAAAAACAAACAATTCTATATTTTTTTATTTCAAAATTTGAAGGTAACCACAATTATATGTTTTCCTCACAATAGTATATTCAAAAGAGTATAAAGGTGGCAGCTTTAGTCTCAATATTAACAAATACTCAACTGTTACAATGGATGTTATTCTTAAAAGATAATGTAACAAATTATCTCAGAAAGCAGAAACAGATACAGCAATATCTTTCCCACTCCAGACAGATAAACACTTCATTACAACATGAACAGCCAAAGAAATAGCAACAGTTTTACTGCACGCACACACACACACACACACACACACAGAAAAGAACCCTCCCTTCCCCCACTGTACTCTGCTAGCAGTTCACCTTTTTCCCCATAAAGTTTGTTATGAAATTACAATATATATATTGTATATATATATATATATATATATATATATATATATATATATATATATATAATATGCAAAGTGTCCCTTTGGAAATTCAACCAGGAGAACAGCTCAATTGCTCGCTATGACATGTGCTGACCACCAGGGTGCTGAAGGAACGAGGGAAGGAGGAGGTTTGGAGGCGGGGAGTGGGGGACCACGCAGTCGCAGTCGCGGGTGGCGGCGCAGGTGGCTAGGGAAGGAGAAGGCGGGGAGGCGGGGAGTCAGGGAACCTGATTGGCCCTGATGGCCGGCCAGGCTTAGAGACCCTACCTGTGCACATTTTTCCTGCACCGGGCCTCTATTCCTATATAATAAAAGTGTAGTATGCAAATTGTCCCCTCGGCCGAAGTTCTTCTGGGAGTTTGATCAGGCGGCAGGCAGCTGGGGAAAGGGAGGGAGGTCCTGGCCAGCTGCAGTGGCAGGCGGCTGGTTGAATGAAGGGAGGCCCTGGCCGGCAGTCAGCAACCAGCAGCCGCTAAGGACCCTACCCGTACATGAATTTCATACACTGGGCCTCTAGTTAATAGTAAATGTCACTGTATATCCCTCTTGGCATCTGCTTCCTAGAGAAACCAAACTGACAAAGAATTAACAGGCAATTTACTAAAAAAACAAACAAACAAACAAACAAAACTCTCAGTGTAAGTATACAAAGATACATATGCAAATGAAACTAAACAACTTTCTTACACTATATACAAAAATAAACTCAAAATGGATTAAAGACTTAAATGTAAGACCTGAAATCACTCCTAGAAGAAAACATAGGCAATAAACTCTTTAACAGCAGTCAGCAATATTTGGGGGGATATAGATCTCCTTGGGCAAAGCAACGAACCAAAAATAAAAAAGGGAACTACATAAAACTAAAAAGCTTTTACACAGTGAAGGAAACTATTAACAAGATTAAAAGGCAATCTAATGAATGGTAGAAAATATTTGAAGATGACATATCCAATAAGGGATTAATATCCAAATGTATATAAAGAACTCTTACAACTCAACATTAAAAGAACACAATCCAATTAAAAATTTGGCAAAGAATTTGAATAAACATTTCTCCAAAGAAAACATATAAATGACCAAGAGATACTTGAAAAAAATGCTCAACATCACTAATCATCAGAGAAATGCAAGTCAAAACCACAAAGAGATATCACCTCACACTTGCCAGAATGGCTATTATAAAAAAGACAACAAATAACAAGTGTGGAGAAAAGGGAACACTTATGCACTATTGGTGGGGTTGCAAATTAGTTCAGCCACTATGGAAAACAGTATGTAGATTTCTCCAAGAATTAAAAATATAACTACTATACAATCAGCAATTTCACTTCTGGGTATTTATTTTATTTTAAAAAATTACAATTCAGAAAGAAATATGCACCTCTTTTATTGCAGCATTGTTTATAATAGCCAAAATATGGAAGCAACCAAGGTGTCCATTAACAGATAAATAGAGAAAGAAGATGTGGTGTATATGTAGACAGGGGTGACCAAAAGTACATTTACAGTTGTGAGTATGCAAAAGAATTTATTCTTGCCCTGCTGTGATGGCTCAGTGGACTGAGCACCGTCCCATAGACCAAGAGATCCTGGGTTTGATTCCCGGTCAGGGCACATGCCTGAGTTGCGGGCTTGATCCCCAGTGGGGGGTGTGCAGGAGGCAGCCAATCACAGATTCCCTCTCATCATTGATGTTTCTATCTCTCTCTCCTTCTCCCTTCCTCTTGGAAACCAATACAAATATATTTTTAAAATATAATTTATTCTTATATTATTTATTAATTATTGCATAATTGATTTATATTATTTGTCTTCTTCATATTATTATTATTTTGTATCCTTACTAATGGTTTATCTTTTAGATAATGATGGCTGGTAATTTACCTACTTTTGTATACCCCCATATATACAATGGAATATTACTCAGTTACAAAAAGAATGAAATCTTGCATTTTGCAACAAATATGGATTGACCTAGAAAGTATGATATTAAGTGAAATAACTTGGACAGAGAAGGACAAACACCATATGATTCCACTTATATGTGGAATCTAAAAAATAAATGAACATACAAAATGAAACAGAAACAAACTCAAAGATACAGAGTACTGACTGATGGTTGCCAGAGGGGAGGGGAGAAGGAGGTTGGGTGAAAGGGGAAAGGAAATTAAGTGCAAGCTTCCAGTTATAAATTGCAGGGATGTAATGAACAGCATAGAGAATAAAGGCAATAATATTGTAATAATTTATGTACAGTGACAGATAGTTACTAGACTTATTGTAGTTATCACTCTGAAAGGCATATAAAAGTTGAATCACTATGTTATACAACTGAAACTAATATAAAACTGTATATCAACTATAGTCCTACATAATAAAAGGCTAATATGCAAATCGACCGAATGGCAGAATGACTGGTCGCTATGACACGCACTAACCACCAGGGGGCAGACGCTCAATGCAGGAGCTGCCCCCTGGTGGTCAGTGTGCTCCCACAGGGGGAGCGCCACTCAGCTAGAAGCCGGGCTCACAGCTGGCAAGTGCAGTGGCGGTGGCAGGAGCCTCTCCCGCCTCCACAGCAGTGCTATGGATGTCCGACTGACAGCTTAGGCCCTCTCCTTGTAGGGAGCAGGCCTAAGCCATCAGTCAGACATCCCCTGAGGGCTCCAGGACTGCAAGAGGGCGCAGGCCAGGCTGAGGGACCCCCCCCCCAGTGCACAAATTTCATGCACTGGGCCTCTAGTTAAAAATAAATCTTTTTTAAAAAAATAGGTACACATATAATACATACACATAAGTAAAAGTATGGAAGTCATCTTTTAAAAAAAATCTACCTCAAATATATGAAATAAAAGGAAGAACATGGACTTGAACTTTGAAAAGTAAGGCCATCTCCTCAAAAGCAGGATTATTTATGAACCAAGGAAAAGAATATAAAATTTAGTTGTCTCAGTAATTGCAAAGGTTAACATTCACTGAGCACTGCTGTATGAGTCTCCATGAATTAACTCACAACTATCTTGTGAGGTAGGATGACTACAATCTCCATTTTAGAGATGAGGACATTGAGGGGTGCAAAGATTAAGTAATGTGACCAAGATGTTTAAAAATTTTTCATTCAAATTCAGTTGTACACATATATGGTTTAGGGACTCTATTCTACATAAATGCCATTTTTAAATATGTTGGGAAACAGAATGAAATATAGGACTCAGTCACATTTTAATTTTATGATATCTGGCACAATTTTTAACCTTTCTGGACTAAGTTCCCTCTTCTAGAATAGAGCAATGGCACTTCATTATTTGCAATTATATTTTGGAACTTATATTTAAAATTATAGCATGCTATACAAATATGAGATATTACTATTAGTTTATTAATATTAACATCAATTTAGTGCTGCAGAAGCTAAATTTTAAAACATGGGACAGCTATAAAATACAATAAAATTCAAATTTGGAGGCATGTAATAAAGCCAAATATCAACTGAAAATTAATTTTAGCCAATTATTTTCATTCTTCCTCCCATATGTATATGTGCATGCATGTTTATATACCTGCAGATTTATAAGTAAAATGCATCTTACCAGAACTGGAATAAGTAACAAAGTTTAAATGTTACTACCTTCCAAGTTCACAGCCTTGGGAAGGGAACCATGACAATGAATCAGCTTATTGAGGTTCTTTTTGACAAATAACTTATAGTCATAAAGAATAAGATACCATAATGATGCCATAAGATGCAGTGTGTAGAATGGAATGAGAGGAATGAGAATGGGATGTTTCATGAATTCTTCAAAATTCATGTTATCTCTATGTCCTATCCTCTCACATTTTATCTCTCCAATATGATTATTATCACTTTACGAACTAGGGTTGTTTTCTTTCTGAATTTTAGCTGTATTAAGAAGTCTAATAAATTAAATGGTACAATGGCCCCAGATGTATTTTGGCTTTTTAAATTTATTAATAGGGCTACATCATGATCCCACACGGTAATTAGCTCATTTCATATAAAACTGTTTACTGTGGTATTCTAAAACTGTATTGTTCTATCACTAATTACATAAGAGTATGGGATCATAGCAGTGAGCTTTACATCGTTTGTTATCAGAACTGTGCAATTATATAAAACTAATAACTAATAAGTGAAAATCCATAAAATAACCTTAATATTTTGAATATTAAAATTGTAATACTACTATTCACTAATGTGTTTATTATTTTTAAATGAGTCTCATGCTACACTTTGAATTTGGGGATGCATTTTCCCTGTACAGGATGGGAAGTTGATTCTTTCCTTTGTACTATTTTATGTTTTTATATCATAGTAAAGAAAGTAATGATGTAGGGATGGTGCTCTGTTCTGTGATGGTGGCTAGGAAATGAATTAATGAGGCAAGACATTGTACACACACTTTGAGACAATGCTTCTGTTTGTCAATAGAATTAATTTTCTCTTGCATTCTGTAAACATCCTTGGAACAGGCCAATGTTCACTTCTAGAACCTTATATTGCTTTGAAATAATAAAGAATATCAGAGATATAATGTTAACTCAAAAAGACTATGCACCCATATTATGAACAATATTGGTGTGTTGTTCTAAAATTTACTTTATTTGGTTTTCTTCTTATATTTTCCTTGGTTCAAAGATTAAGCAAAGTTAACTTTTTTCTTTTACTCCTCACCGAGGATATTTTCCCATTGATTTTTAGAAGAGAGTGGACGGAACGGATAGAGGGAGGGAGAAAGAGAGCAAAAGAAACATCTATATGTGTGAGAGAGACAGAAACATCGATGTGAGAGAGACACATCAATTGGTTGTTTCCTGCATGCACCCGACAGGCCAGGGATTGAGCTTGCAACTGAAGTATGTGCCCTTGACCCAGTATCAAACCCACAACCCTTTGGTCCTCGAACCGACATTCTAACCATAGAGCAAACTGGCCAGGGCGAGCAAAGTTAACTTTTTTTTTTAATTAATTTTTTTAAAGTTATCTTTATTGTTGAAAGTATTACAGATGTCTGCTTTGTTTTTGTGTGTGCATATGTGTGTGTGTGTGTTTTCAACATTGACCCCCTTTTCCCTACTCCCGTCCCTTCCAAGCCTTCGCCACACTATTGTCTGTGCCCATGGGCTATGCATATATCATATAAGTTCCCCGATTAATCCCCCCCCCCCAACTCCCACCACCACAAAGTTAACTTTTTAACACACTGATTTGTGTCAAGAGGAGTAAAAAGGTGACAAAGGAAATGAGTATGTCAAAAAAAATTTGTAATAGCTTTCAATACTGTATGTTGCCAATGTTTTAAGAATTAACGGTTAAATTAGTCACTATTTGCACTTATAAGGAGCCAGACTAATTTTTCTCTTACCACAACAGAACAGAGGCTGACCTAGTTCCCCAAACTAAAACTGAAGTAGATGCAGTGGTTGGCTTAAAGTGGGGATTTTCCCTGTGGTTGAATGTTCGAGGGGTTTTCACACCAGTCTTCAGCTTATAAACTATGTCAATAAAGCTTGATGAGAAGCTGGATTTCTTTTGCCCCTGCTCAAACCAGTTTAGGAGGGAAATGCTAGTGTTTACCTGAGCCTACTATGGTAACAGTAGTTAAGTAATTATGTCTCTTCCATCCTTTTCATGATATACTTCTTAGGGGCCATTTATGCCTTACACCAGTGGAAACTAACAAAGAATCATTTACTCTGTTTTCTGAGCAGAAGCTGAGTGATGATTTATAGAACAGCTTTAGTTTGAGACCTTGCTCCTTTGCTGCTCTATCAGACCAGAAGGGCAAAATCTGTCCACTAGACCAGGAAAGTAGCATCTTACCTAATAATAGACAAACATGTAAATTGACCATTCCTCTGCTACGCTTACCAGCCAACCAGGAGAGCATGCAAATTAACCCAACAAAGATGGCGGTTAATTTGCATACGTAGGTGCAAAGCGGCGGAGCGAAGACGGAAGGCTTCAGGCTGGAGCAAAGGCCTGGGTCCCAAGTGCCGGAGGAAAACCTGTGCCAGCAGCCAGGGGAAGGGAAGGCCTATTGCACAAATCTCTTCATGCAATAGGCCTCTAGTCTATCTATAAACAAGGAAGTAGAACATGTCTACCAGACCAGGAAGAGAGAATCTGCGAAGCAGACCAGAAGAGTAGCACCTGTCTAGCAGATCAGGAGGTTATTATCTCCTAGACCAGGAGGGGAGTATCTGTCTACCAGAACCAAACTATCCTATATAATAAAAGGGTAATATGCAAATTGACCCTAACAGCAGAACGACTGGGAATGACTGGTCACTATGAAACACACTGACCACTAGGGGGCAGATGCTCAATGCAGAAGCTGTCCCCTGGTGGTCAGTGCGCTCCCACAGGGGGAGCTCTGCTCAGCCACAGCCAGGCTTATGGCTGCCAGCACAGCGGTGGTGGCGGGAGCTTCTCCTGCCTCCTCAGCAGCACTAAGGATGTCCAACTACAGCTTAGATCTGCTCCCTGCTAGTAAGTGGACATCCCCTGAGGGCTGCCAGGCTGCCAGAGGGATGTCTGACTGCCAGCTTGGGCCTGATCCCCCAGGGAGCAGGCCTAAGCCAGCAGGTGGACATCCTCCGAGGGGTCCCAGACTGCAAGAGGGCATAGTTCGGGCTGAGGGACCCCCCGAGTGCACAAATTTTTGTGCACCCGGCCTCTAGTCTATATATATATGCAAAGTGTCCCCTCGAGAGTTGGACAGGAAGACCGAGAGTTCGATCGCTCGCTATAATGTGCGCTGACCACCAAGGGGCGACACGGAATAAAGGAAGGCCCCAGCCGGCAGCCAGCAGCCGGGGAGGGGGCCCCCCCAGCCAGCAGCTGGAAGAAAGGCCCCGGCCAGCAGCCGGAAGGCCCTGATTGGCCCTGATCACCAGCCAGGCCTAGGGACCCTACACGTGCAGAAATCACTGGGCCTCTAGTGTCTAATATCTATCCAACAACCGGGAGAACAGCTTCTGCCTCCCAGACCAGGGTGAGTAGCATTTTTCAGAGCCTACGGCATAGGACATTAAGTAAATTTGGTTTTTATATTTGTCTACTTGATTAAAAAATCATGTTATAGGAAATTCTGGTGACTTAATAATCAGACTCATTTATATATTTTGGTATGAAAGTATAAATATTAGGAAGAAAACTTTTAAATATAGAATAATGTATTAAACCTGTATAAGTAGTACAAGGTCACAAGTACAGATTATCAGTACTTACAGCTCTATAGAATTTAGTTTCAGATGGAAAATATATCCTAAGTACAGTATTTACTCAGCTTGATATTTAAGAAAAGCTATGGAATAAGTACATCTGTAGGCTGGCTTCACTAAAAGGTATAATGATTTTTTTTCTTGAGGATATCTTAATATGAGGTAAAACACTTTGCAATGCCAGAAATCTAAAATAGCTATGTATAATTTCAGTCTTATTTCAAAAATATGATTATGTAGTAGATAAATCAAGGAATGATTCATATCCAGGTACACTAATAAAATATAAGTTATATGACACATATATAGACATTCTTATTAATCTGGTCCAAATTAGAAAGTAACACATGACTATTTCTGTGGGAGAAAACACAGTTTTAAAAGATAAATGCCTTATTTTCTATAAGAATTATACATTTTAATAATTGGGGAAATATAGACACAGAACTGCTATTTACTTAATAATTCATTCATTTATATCCCTATAGAGATCCCCTTAGAGATTGGAGTTGATTTGTGTCAGGAGTACATACTGTGAGTTCACAAAATATAAATCAGAGTAAAAAATGAAGATCAAAAAGAAAACAAATATGCAAACTGAAAGGGAATCCCAGAGTATCAGCCCGGTTCCCATAGATCAGTGATCTTTCTCAACACTATTATATAATACTAGAAGCCTGGTGCATGAAATTCGTGCACTCACGGGGTCCCTTAGCCCAGCCTGCACCCTCTTGCAGTCCAGGAGCCCTTGGGGAATGTCCTACATCTTTAGCGCTGCCACGAGAGGCTCCCACCACCAACACTGCACTTGTCAGCCATGAGCCTGGCTGAGCGGCACTCCCCCTGTAGGAGCTCACTGACCACCAGGGGGCAGCTCCTGCATTGAGCATCTGCCCCCTGGTGGTCAGTGTGCATCATAGTGACCAGTCGTTCTATGGTTAGGTCAATTTGCATATTATCCTTTTATTATATAGGATTTGCTATAAGTAGCAGATGTAGTAACAACTTCTTTACTATCTTAATATAAATTAATAAATATAACATCTTTTGACAGCGGTTCTCAACCAGTGGGTCGCGACCCCTTTGAGGGTCAAAAGACCCTTTCACAGGGGTCGCCTAAGACCATCAGAAAACACATATATAATTACATTTTGTTTTTGTGATTAATCACTATGCTTTAATTATGTTCAATTTGTAACAATGAAAATACATCCTACATATCAGATATTTACATTACGATTCATAACAGTAGCAAAATTATAGTTATGAAGTAGCAACGAAAATAATTTTATGGCTGGGGGTCACCACAGCATGAGGAACTGTATTAAAGGGTTGCGGCATTAGGAATGTTGAGAACCACTGCCCTAAGATAAAGAAAAACTAAAATGAAAGTTTGTAACTATCTACCTTTCTATATGTAAATATTTTGGTGTTATATATCCTATATAATAAAAAGGATACTATGCAAATAGACCAAGCGGCAGAACAACTGAACAACAGGTCACTATGATGTGTGCTGACCACCAGGCAGCAGAGAGCGGAACATGGCAGGCGTCGGCTGTGGCAGGATGGTGGAGCAGGTGAGTGGGGGTGCAGACCAAGGCGGGGTGCCGGTTGCTGTCATTGGGGCGAGCCTCTGGTGGTTACTGAAAATTCTTTATTCCCATGTGCCATGGTCCCACCCAGCGCTTGCCCCCACTGCCGGCCTCGATCGCTCAGCACTGTCAGCAGGTGTGAGTGGAGGCTGCCAGCCCCAATTGCCCCTGAGGGCTTCTCCACCTTGCCCTGCTCCTGAGGGGCAATCAGGGCAGCAGCCGCCACTCACACCCGCTGCTGGCACTGGCCCCAATCGGTCTTTACCATCAGCAATGCAAGCATGGCCAGCGTGTCAGCACATGGGAGCGGTGGTGGCGGGAGTGGGGCTGCTGGCAGACAGAGAACCAAGGGCTGTGGCAGGAGGGGACAGGCAGGGGCACAGAGGATGGGCCAAGACCTGCCCCTGTGCCCACTGCAGCCTCAAGGCCCACAGTTCCTTTCAAGGTGCACGAATTCGTGCACTGGGCCCCTAGTATATTTAATAAATAAAATAAATATAGTTATAGTTATAATTTTATAAAATATAATTATTTTCATATATAAATATGCCTAAACTATATTAAAGTGAAGTACATGCATATATCTATACTTATATTTAGGCATATATATATATATATATATATATATATATATATATATATATAAAATATTTATAAAGATTTCACTAGGAGACTTAAAGAAATAATGTAAATGTTGCCTCACCATGAATGTGACAACTACAAAGGCAGACTGATGCTGGTATGTTACAGTGGTGACTCAAATACAATGAATAAAATGCCAAACAAAACAAAGGTCAATTTCCTCTTGATTTATACCTTTGTTATATATTTGGAAAATTCTTAAAACAGGACAAAAATCTCTTAGTGTCTACAATCTCTACTCTCCAAAGATTGCCCTTAATATCTTCTCCTTCCTGTATAGGCAAGCAGCCTCTCACATCAAGAGGGGGCATTTATTTGTCCTTACTTAAATTTGGACTGGGCTTGACTAACGGAAAGCAGCCCAAGTGCTGTTCTGGAACTTCTGAGCCCAAGCCTGAAGGAGACTGGCAGCTTCCACGTGCCACCTTTTGGAACCAGCCACTATGATATGAGACACCTAAGCCATGTAGAGAGACCACATGAGGGAGGCGCTCCAATCAACAGCTCCAGGTCAACTTCCTCCCAAGGGCCAGTGGTTGTCAAGCCCAACTGCAGCAAGTCAACATCCCCTGGAACAAAACTGCCCTTCTGAGCCAGTCATGCCACAGGATTGCAGGAGACAATAAACTCTTGTTGTTTTAAGCCTCTATGTTTTGGGCTGTTTTATTATACAGCAATAAAAACAGCATTTGTATGTAAAGCTGAAGTGGGTTCTAAGTTCAGGCCCATATAAACTGATTTTTTTCATCTATTTGAAAATCTAGTGGAACCTAAAAACGTCTTGCAGATAGAAAAGAGTTCTTCATTACGAGGGACTGCACTACATATGCAGGATATTTATTATCTCTAGTCCCTACCCTAAATGTCAGTAGTGTTTCCTGGTTATTATGACAACCAAAAACACTTCTACAAATTTCCAAAATGCTCTCTAGGGCAGTGATGGCGAACCTTTTGAGCTCGGCGTGTCAGCATTTTGAAAAACCCTAACTTAACTCTGGTGCCGTGTCACATATAGAAATTTTTTGATATTTGCAACCATAGTAAAACAAAGACTTATATTTTTGATATTTATTTTATATATTTAAATGCCATTTAAGCTGAAACCGGTTTGGCTCAGTGGATAGGGCGTCGGCCTGCGGACTGAAAGGTCCCGGGTTTGATTCCGGTCAAGGGCATGTACCTGGGTTGCGGGCACATCCCCAGTAGGAGTTGTGCAGGAGGCGGCTGATCGATGTTTCTCTCTCATCGATGTTTCTAACTATCTCTCTCCCTTCCTCTCTGTAAAAAATCAATAAAATATTTTTTTAAAAAAAAATGCCATTTAACAAAGAAAAATCAACCAAAAAAAATGAGTTCGCGTGTCATAGGTTCGCCATCACTGCTCTAGGGGGATGGTACTGACTTTGCTAAGAACTGCTAACTATATAGAATAATTATTTGTAAAGTGACTACAATGTTAGGGAATGGAAAGAGAGAAATGAAATCTAATCCACGCCTTCAAGAAACTCGCAGCTCAGTTGACAAGATAACAAAATGAATGACATTATAACAGAATGATAAAGATTTCACAGTGCCAGGAGATATTTTCCTGGCACTGTGGTAGTACACAGAACCAGTAGTTAAACTGGCCTTGGGAAGGGTCAGGGTAAGTGTCCTGGAGGAGTTAATTATTGAGTTAGCCAGGTGGAGAAGAGGTTGAATGGAAACTCAGGCAGAGGAAAGAGCTTGTGCAAAAGCACAGTGAGACACTAGCAGCCTTAAGGGTAACTCATTTTTTTGGTTGATTTTTCTTTGTTAATTGGCATTTAAATATATAAAATAAATATCAAAAATATAAGTCTTTGTTTTACTATGGTTGCTGGGGCCGGATGGTGATGTATCTGTAATGCTTTGCTAAAGAGTTCATTTAAACCCGAAGGCAACTTTGAAATACTAGCCAGAGATAATGTCATATATTCATCACACCACAATCCCAGCCTCTCTTGCAGTTGGCTTGGTGCCCTGTGACTTGCTCTGGGCATTGAATGTGGGTGGAAGAGATGTAAGCCAGTGCAGCCCTGGTTCTTGATAGCATCCCCTGCAATCCTCTAATTCACTCTTTTCCTGCCTTATGTTGGAGGCCACACGGTCCAGATGGCAAAGCTCCAAGAAGCAAGAAGGCTATCTGACTTGTATCAGATATGTGAGAGGTCTACTTTTATTGTATTAAGCCACTGAGGTTTTGGGGTTATCCCTCAGAATTCTGCCAGGAAACAAATCACTCCAGATGGTTCAAATGAAGAGACTCTAATGAAGGAAATCCTTTCAGAGGTGTGGACAGGGTGAGCAAGGGAAGAAACACGGGAGTCAGGAAGCTGTTCTCACTCTTAGAACTGAAGAGGCAAAGAGAGGAAATAGACTTGTTAGAGCCTGAGAGCTGGTGCCAAGGAGGAGGAGCCAGCAGCGGGAACTCTGGTCATGGAGCATTGTCACCACTGCCAGAAGGAGGCGGAGAGCTGGGACAATATACCCTGACCTGCCTTTCTCCTGTCCTGTAGTCTCCTGAGAGGTTGTTCCCACTGGCCGAACAAAATCAGAATGCAGCCCCAAGGGAGCCCAGGCGATGCTCCTGCGGGGGGTGGGGGGACTGTTAAAGAAGGTAAGTAGTTCCTGAGGTTTGTCTGTTGTTGCAACTAGCTTTAATTACACTAATACAAAATCACTGGAGGTTTTAAAGCAGATTTTTAAAATAAGTTTCCTTGAACAATTTACACACAGTAAAGTTCATCCTTTTGAAGTGTACAAGTCAGTGGTTTTAGTATATTCACACAGTTGTATAATCATCCACACTATCTAATTTTAGGACAATTTCATCACATCCTCCCCCCTCCCCAATCCCATACCCATCAAGTAGTCCCTCCCCATCCTCCCCATTCCCCCAGCCACTGGCAACCACCAATCTACTTTCTGTTTCAATGCATTTGTCTATTCTGGATTTAAATGCAGTCTTATAGTATGTGGCCTCTATGTTTGGCTTCTTTAATTTAGCATAACACCTTCAAGCTTCATCCATGCTATAACATGTATTCCTTTTTAAGGCTGAGTAATATTTCATTGCATATGGAACAGTTTTCAAAGATGACAGCTATGTAGAGAATAGGTTGGAGTGAGCCAAAAATCAATGGCAGAGGAATGTGTGTAAGTTGGGGAGTGATCACATTCTCTAAAAACATTCTCTCAAATTATTTTTAGACCCAGAAATAAGTGAGGGGCGATAAATAGCACTCTTCGTCTCCTCTCCTAAAATAGCCTCCTTTTCCTGGATTCCCTTCTCAATGAATGACATCATTATCCACCAAGAATCTGGGAGTCACATCAGAATCACCTATGTCTCTCACCCTCCACATTAGATCACTTTTTTGCTATGCATCCTACCTCTTGAACATTGCCTTAGTTGAGACCCTCAACAGGTCATGGTGAACTACAACAATAAGTGCCTAACTGGTATTCTTTGTCCATGGTACCCAGGTACAGTCTATCCTCAGGTACAGCAATGATGACAGAAGACAGATGGATGGGTGGGTGGGTGGGGTGCAGAAATCAGGCATTTTATACCCTAGCCCCTTCTTCCTTTTATTCAATTGAGAGGTAGGTGCCTTTGGTGAGCACACAGTCTCTTCCCCATTGCTTAAGGGGGACTGCCCGGCTAAAATTGCTAATAAATGGGGTTCAGCAGAGAGAAATTGATTCTTAGGTTTTCCATTAAGCTCTGTCCTCTCACTTATTATTGTAATGAAGATGAGTTTTTGCCTCAATTTGCTACAGACCATTTTGCTTTTATTTTTTTCAGAACTTAAAAAGGGACTATAGCAAATTTACTATTTCTCAGTAGCTAAATGTAAATGGAATCATGATCAATTATGAAAAAGAACAGGTTTTAGGAAAAGTAATGTTTTTCTGGGTATTTAAATGTTAGGTAAAATTTGGAACATGGCACATCATAAATGTCATCAAAACTTCAAGCATCCTCGCCAACACTTGTTTGCTGATTTGTTGATGATAGCCATTCTGAGATGAACAAAAAAGATCCAGAGACAAAGAAGCATGGAACAGACTGTCAAACCTCAGAGGGAAGACAGTGGAGGGTGGGTGGGAAGAGATCAACCAATGAACTTGAATGCATATATGCATAACCCATGGCCACAGACAATAGGGTGGTGAAGGCCTGAGGTGGGGGGCAGGGGCGGGCTGGAAGAGATCAATGGGGGGGGGGGCATATGTAAGACTTTCAACAATAAAGATTTTTAAAAGCCCACAAAAACAAAACAAAGTATTTCAAGCAAATGCAATGACAAATTTTATATATTTTAATCACAGTAATTACCTTAGTTTAACTTCCCCAGGAAGTCAGCTCTGAAATAAATACTTGAATGCAGGAAGAACACAAGGGAGTACACTTAGGAACAAAATCTGCAAAGAAGTGAGGGAAACAGTTTAAGTAGGTTTAGGGAGAAGTGGAACTGAAGATCAGTTAAAAAGAGAAGCATCAGCCAAACCCACAGAGAGCTCTGGACTTGCGATGATCCTTAGAGTTCTCCCCAAATTAAGGCACCAGGGCTAGGCCTCTGTACCTCTTCAATGTTAAGTCATTGAAGCAACTGCACCTCAGGGAAGAGATGTAACTATGGTTCAGGCAGCAACCTTCTGCTGAAGACAATGCTCAGAGAGGGGCTCAGCTGTGAGCTGTCAGCAGCCAACACTTCTAACCAATGGGAAATAATTGACTCAGTCCCAAAAGGGCAGTAATCAGGGCAATAATTATAGTATCCATTTCAATCCACCCATAGCATTGCTTCTTTAGAGAATTCACTTTATATCAAGGACCCTGGGTAGTCTTTTTTCTGCAGAAACCTAAAAGAGGAAGAGAAGTGGAATGAAACACAGACCTAGTTGCTGTAGCTGGTCTCGATTCTAAAACAAATTCATATTGAGCCTCCTCCACACCTGTTCTAGATTGCCTTCACCTCAATTAAAACCGTTGCTAGTCTAGGTGCTCTACCTTGTAGGGTCACCTACACCCTCATCCTGATAATTCTGGGTAAAGCCATGGGGACTGTACCTGTTCATTTAACATCAAAATTGTGTAAGGAGTACTGAGAGACACACCCATGGCTCAGCTAAGCGCTATACATACTCTTCTCTGCTCCCACATGGAACAGCAACGCTATCTACTTCTGATGATAGGGGTCAGTTACTCCTGCCAGTATAGGGACTCCTTTCTTGGTCTGCTGGTCTCTTGGACTGAGGAGCCTGAAGTGACTGAGAGCAACCATAATCTACCAAGCAAAACAGAGACAGTCTCATGCATACAGAGCAAGCAGATAGCCCTGGTGGTTGTGTGTGTAGGGGGGGGGGAGGGGGAGGATTTAGCAAAAAAGAAAAAAAAGAGAGAACTTATTGCCCAGGGGAGTAGCGGAGGGGACAGGGTGGGAGCTGGGGGGAGAGGGAGGTGTAAGAGGGCATCGAAGGGATAAATGGTGATGAAAAAAATAAAATAAAGTCCAATGGGGTTCTTACTATGTTCTCTGATGAAAGCATTAGACATTTGGGAACCAGGAATTCTAAAGCTACAGAGCCTGAGCAGGACAAAAAGCACCTATTCTTCAAGGGGTCACTGGGAGTAGGGCCACTTCTATTTTCAGTTCTCAGACTCACATGTTCTACCTATTAGGGACCCAGCTGTTAATTCAAAGTGTATTATGTGTAGCTTGTGTCCCAACAGCATCTGCAATTCTATCAATAGCAGGTTCTGAGCGGCATTTTATGTGATAGAAGTGTATTCAATGGACATTATTAGTTTCCTTTTGCTGCTGGAACAAGTTTACTGGGTTAAAAAAAATAACAAATTTACTAACTTACATTTCTGGCACTCTGAAGTCCAAAATAAAGTTGTTGGGGGGGCTATATTTCCTCAGGAGGTTCTAGGGAAGATCTTTTCCAGCTTTTGGAGACCACCTATATTTCTTGGCTCACGGCTCCTCCTCCACCATCAAAGCTAGCAGCACAGCATCTTCAACAAATCTCTCTTCTCTGCTTCTGTCATCACATCTTTGCTAACTCTTCCCCACTG
>NW_005871072.1:9217204-9239460 GCF_000147115.1 Myotis lucifugus
AGAACCACCGTCTTATAAGAACGCTTGTGATTATATTGGTCCCACCTGGATAATCCAGGATAATCTCCCCATCTGAAGATCCTCAACTTAACTACACCTGCAAAGCCTCTTTTGCCACATCCTATGTAATCCTATATAATAAAAGGCTAATATGCAAATTGTCCCCTCAACTGGGAGTTCGACCAGGGGGCAGGGCCAGTAGGCCAACCACCCATGGCCCCTCCCCCTGGCCAGCCAGGCCTAATTGGCCCCAAGTGGGGCGGGTGGGCCAGACCCCACCCATGCACGAATTCGTGCACAGGGCCTCTAGTAAGATAATATATTCCAAGTTCTGAGGATTACAATATGGATAATTTTGGAAGGAGTCATTAGTTTACAACAGACATATACATGCTGGCATGCCCCATGGTCGGAAACAATGCTTTTTAGGATCCATACAGATCCTTCAGATAATGGTTTTGGTCAATGTGGGCAAAAAGGGCAAATCTGTAGCAGACTATGTATCAACTCTAGCCAAGTTGAATCACTGGCCCATCCAGGTAGAATATAAATCAACGATCCAGTGAGTGGCTGGCTGGTCCCCTTGAGGGATCGTGCTGCATTGGGGGCTTAGTGTTGGTCTCTTGTGCTGCCATGTTGTGCACTTGGCACTAGCAGGAGCCAGGTCAGCACTGTGAAGTAAGAGCCCTCCCTGTAAATTCCACAAAGAGAACCTTCACCCTTGCCACCAGGCAGAGCTTCCATCTCTATGGCTACTCTGCATGTGCCCTCTGTGACCCCACTAGGTGGACAAAAGCAGAGTCTAGCTGATATGACTGACGGAATCATCATGTCTATGTGGTCATTTATTGTCTCTTCCATGATGGTACGTTACCTGATGGACACCGCCATGTGATTCAGATAGCCACACTTTGTGCCCATTCCCATAGCTCCATTCACATGCCTCCTCCACAGGCCTTCTCCTCATTCATCCAACATTTTCACTTCCAGGCACCTATGAAACAGCCAGGCCATATGCCACTACCCAGGAGTCTTACATATTCTTACTTTAGGCCACTTCTCATTATGTGCAAAATGGATGACCACGGGGCAGTGCATGAAGTTTGAACCACTGGGAGGATTTTGCTTTATCACTACCAGGTCAGTGTGCAGCAGCAGCTCATTTCAGTTTGCACCTACTTACCAATTCAACCATGCTTGATCCAAGCTCAGCCTTTTTTCTGGTGTCAGTCATAAGGGACACCCCAATCCCATGCAGACATGTATTTGACCAGGTATCATTAATGACATAGTACTCTGGCCACACATTCATGCAGCTTACTTATATTCTGGCCCTGCTCATGTCCAATCCTGGGTATACTACCTCCATCTTACCATAGGTTTTTGCTGTGTCCACCAGACCTCATGAGTTGGTGGGTCTGGCAAAAACCCAACTTCTGATGGGTAATTATAACCACCTGCCATCTCATGGTGAGGTATCTCTAGCAGGGCTGAAATAGCCTTCCAGGAATCATTTTTCAATAGTGTTGTTTTTTGTTTGTTTGTTTGTTTTGTGGTGTTTTTTTGCTAAAAAATGTTTGCCTTTGGCCCTGGCTGGTGTGGCTCAGTTGGTTGGAGCATCATCCCATACACCAGGGCACATACCCAGGTTGTGGGTTTGTTCCCCAGTTATGGCACGATCGATGTTTTTCTCTCACATCAATGTTTTTCTCTTTCTCTCTCTCTCTCTCTCCCCCACCCTCTTCTCTCTGAGATGAATTGAACATCTTATTTTGCCTTGGTCCAGAACCCTTGGATTTCTCCATTGAAACTTCCCATTCATTCTACCCCACCTTTCCCCACCTCTGATACATCTAATAGCATAGATTCTGTTGCATTGTATGGTCTGAGAAGCAGATGCTTGCCCCAAAGTTAAGAGATAATGTTAAGCGCTTTCCTGCTCTAGACACCACTGAAAGTCATTCAGGAAATGTGTCAGAGCAATATTCTCAAGTAAATGTTATGCCTGCAGAACCCAGAGAAGCCTAGCGGGTATTGTCCCTCCTTTGTGGTAGGAAGTGCAAGATGTGATAAATTACCCTTCATGTCTCATGCCGTCAGAACCTTAACTTTCAGCATTTCATTGTCTTTCTTCAGTGTATCTTTCATCAAGAGAATTCTACTTCCATGTCTTTATAATGAACACTTACCTCGAACCTCTCAAAAGCTTGCAAGTGCATTCCCACCTGCAAGTGTCACATCTTAATTCACCTCCAGTGAAATTTCAGCAGCTGCACAATTCCACCCATCATATGTCAGGCCTATCAATGTTCCATCTATCATCGATGATAGTCTATTCGTTTTCTATTGCTGCACAGCAATATTATCACAAACATAGTGGCTTAATATGATGCACATTAACTAGCTGTTCAGTTTCTGTGAATTAGAAGACTAGGAATGGTTTAGCTCTGTCCTCTGCAAGGCTGCAATCAAGGTGTCAGCTGGGGCTACAGTCTCATCTGAGACTCAACTGGGAAAGGAAATATTTCCAAACATATGGTTTTTGGTGGAATTTAGTTCCTTGCCAGGCTGAGGGACTGGGTCCTTGTTGATTGTTGGCCAGAGGCTACCATCAGCTCCTAGCCACCTGTACCTCTCCATGTGCTGGCTCACAATATGGCACCTTATACCTTCAAAGTCAGCAAGGGAGAGGGGTCCAGCAAGATGGGAGGGATGATATTATGTAACTTAATCACTTATGTGTCATCATGTACATCCTGTCACTTATTCCGTGTTCTGTTGGTTAGGAGAAATTTGTAGGTCCTGCCCACACATAAGGGGAGAAATTTTTACAGGGTAGGGATACGAAGAGATGGATATCATAGGGTCTGTCACCTTAGAAACAGTCTGTCACAGATTGGGTCCTTATTGCTGCCTAACCAGTGGATGATCCAGCTCCCAAATCCCATGTTAGAGTCCACTTCTTCCTAGTAAATAGACTCAGATATGGAGACTTGCATGTAAGAAGTTTACTGTGGAGTGCTTTCAGTAATGTTGCCTGTGAATGAGTGAGAAAAACAGGATCAGTCAAGAGAAAAAAAGAAAATGAATGGCAATGCAGTTGCAACAAAAGCCTTAGCTAATTTCATGGGGAGATCTAGAGCTTGGTTGACTCTTCTGAGTCATCTTGAATTAAGGTCAGAGGACCAGGTCTTTGCCTACCACATGAGGAGGGTTGGCACTTTGGGTGAGACAGCTCCTTAAGGCCCAGAGCAATTTATGGGAAGAGGCACAGCTGTAAGCAACCAACAATCAAAACTCCCAGCAGCTGGGGGAATCAGTGCCTCAGGCCTGGAAGGGTATCTGGGAGACACATCACAGTAGAAATCTTTAATAAACCAAAGGTGTGATATAAAATAAAATGTAGGGAACTTTCTGATGGTTGACTTGAGTAAAACAAACAACAAAAAAAAATGTAGGCCCTAAGAAAGAGAATGGATTTTTATGCTTTTTTAATTATTTTCCATAAATATTTTTTTCCCCAGAAAGACTACTGATAGAAGCTAGAGGGTGTCCTCTTTGATAAGATGTTGGGGTTGGTACATCTGGTAAAAACATTTTTAATTACAAGTAACAGAATACTTTGATAACAGTCACTGAGACAATTTGGAGTTTTTTTCTTGCACAAAAATAAGTTTGAAACTTTGTTCAATTGCCCTGCAATGTCAAGGCTAAGTCAGTGATGCTCTTGGCCTTTATCTCAGACCTAGTGTTCTCATGGCTACAAAATCAACCATCCTGCTCATCTTTAAGAAAGAAAGACAGAAGTAGTGCCAGCAGACTTTTTTCTATCTGACTGGCCCGAATTGTGTCCCAAAGCCAACCCTAGATGCAGGAGAGGCTTATAGAAAGAATATTTCCTACATTTTAGTTTTTATAGTAGAGGCAGGCAAGGAAGAAGGGGATATGGAATAGGTACAGGTGAGTCAATCCATATTGCTTTCAAAGCATTTTTCTGTTTTGCTGATTGAGGTCAGATCCATAAACTTCGAAGGCTAGATGAAAAATGACAGATACCATCATTTGGCTGAGAAGTCACATCAGGTCTATTATTTGAATGGAAGATTCTCTGTATCATTCAGGATCCAAACAGGAAAACAGAGAAGTGCATGCCAGGTCATTAAGAGAGGGAACTGAATACATATGGGGAACTAATTGCAAGAGTGTTAAAGGAGCTGAGAAACCAAACAAGGTACCTAGAGACATCTTGGAGATTAACATCAGCAGGAAGCCACTACAATCCCAAGAGCTGAAGAGACCAAAGGAGGAGATGCTGTTACCAGATTCCAGGAGCAAGAGCCGCCCAGTGAGAACTGGTTCCACATCAGAGTTTACCTGGCTGGAGCTGGATCATGGAGGGAGAAGCTGCCCAGCAGGAGTTGGAACCACAGAGATGATATTGTGCAAACAGAAAGAGGCAAAGAAGGGGGAGGGGAAACATGATTTCTCCCCTTCCCACTTTCCATCTCACCCACAGGTTGAACCTAACTTGAAGCTAGCTGGCCTGGAAAATGTAGTTTGCAGGAGTCATTCCCCTGCTGTACACAGCAGAGCAGGGAAATGAAGAGGAAGGGACTCAAATGCAAACAAGCAAACTACTGGCACCCCATCCCACACCCACGTAGAGGTGGACTTTCGGAATACCCGTAGGGAAACCACAGTTTTTTCCTGGAAGCAGTGTGGTCTCTACCACATAAAGAATTAACTCAGTTCCCAATATTTGACATCCTACAGATAAGATTATTCTGCCTAAACTGAAGAAAAGCTGTCACATATTACAAATTAGTTTAGAAAAAATATAAACAAATTTTCATAAATTGTGTGTTCTAAATAATTTTAAAATAGTTTCTGGCCCAGTTTGAAGGCAAACCTGACATGATTTGTAAAAAAAAAAAAAAAAGGGGGTGTGTGTGTGTGTGATTTGAACTATTTTTAAGAGAATTACTTATGAACAACTAGTAAATTTACTACTTTTTACTCTCAAAATATAAAAGTAAAAATATTGATCAAAACAGGAAGTTGAACTAGGTGGGGCTAAGATTTTGATGTTATTACAAAAAAATTAACAGAGAATGTGAGTCATGGATGATAATTTTTGACCCTAAAAGTGTACTATAGCCACTTGAGGAGAAACTAATCTGTTTTAATTATTGTGTGTCAATTGTAGCCATCAGTTAAAATTGTAACAACTCACCCTTCACCCCGCCCCTGTTGTTCAGTGGTTGAGCACCCACCCATGAACCAGGGGGTCACGATTCCTACCCCACCCCCTCTTCCACATGCCTGGGTTTGGGGCTCCATCCCCAGTAGGGGTTGTATAGGAGGCAGCTGCTCAATGAATCTCTCTCATCATTGATGTTTCTAGCTCTCTCTCCATTTCCCTTCCTCTCTCTGAAATCAATAAAAATATATTTTTAAAAAAACTCTAAAACCTCACTATACTGAAGAAGTTTTTGAAATTATAATGATGTGGTTCTTCCATTTCTCTCAAGGAGTTATACTTTAAAAAATATATATATTTTTATTGATTTTTTACAGAGAGGAAGGGAGAGGGATAGAGAGTTAGAAACATCGATCAGCTGCCTCCTGCACACCCGCTACTGGGGATATGCCTGCAACCAAGGTACATGCCCTTGACTGGAATTGAACCTGGGACCCTTCAGTCTGCAAGCCGACGCTCTATCCACTGAACCAACTGGTCAGGGCTCAAGGAGTTAATCTTTATATGACTTTCTATACCAGCTGTGAAAGCATCCTATGGTCTAAAATGCATCACAACAATGTGGTTTAAAAAAATGTGACACATTAAATATAGAGTGTTCCAAAAATGTATACACACACTTTGAATAATCATAAAGGCAGTGTTTATTAAAATACATTTCATTTTCAACATTGAGTGATTAGCTGTTTAAGTGTGTATACTTATTTTGGGGACACCCTGTATATATTATTGAATTCACTACTTCAAAGAATACCCTCACCCACTAACAAATATTTTAGTATAAATCTTCAGCGACAAAAATGTTCATTTATAAGTCAGGCCCCCTAAATATAAATTTTTTACCTGTAGGAAAACTTGGACATATAATTTGTATATATTTAAAACTTTAAAAAGTAATATGAATAAAAATGAAAAAGATTCAGTCTTCATGCTTACAAATTACTGAATCTTCTAAGGCTCTAAAAATACCGCTGTTTAAAGCAAGAGTCAAGATTTCTAGGGAAGCCAACATGTAATTTATGTTTAAAAGAATTTCAATTACCATGTTGAATTTTCCTGTTCAGCTTTATTTATAAATAGATTATATAAAATATATTTTATTTTAAAGTGCAATATGGTCATATTTTTAAAGGATCCAGAATCCTGTGGTCCTTAAAAAGCAAAGATGACTGAGGGGTGAAGCAGTTCTTCACTCTTTAAGCTTGAGCATTTTTTTCCCTTCCACATTGTTCTCAGCTACCCAAGTTTGTTTTAAAATGTTCTCAACTACCAATTTTATTTTTAATACATCATTATACAAATGGGAGAAACCAACTCAGACTCTTGTCCACAGCATTTTCAACAGTCTAGATCAGTGATGGCGAACCTTTTGAGCTCGGCCTGTCAGCATTTTGAAAAACCCTAACTTAACTCTGGTGCCGTGTCACATATAGCACTTTTTTGATATTTGCAACCATAGTAAAACAAAGATTTATATTTTTGATATTTATTTTATATATTTAAATGCCATTTAACAAAGAAAAATCAACCAAAAAAATGAGTTCGCGTGTCACCTTTGCCATCACTGGTCTAGATGTTCCTGATAATATACATGCTTCCTGTGTTTGTAATCTTGAAACATTAGTACAATATTAACCTCTAGAATGAATCTAACAACATCAACCATTGTCCACTTACATACACTTCATGGTTTCTGCTATGTTTTTAAATATGTCAGTGCTGATGGCCTTCTTTAAAAAAACAAAACAAAAAAACATACCCTTAAAGAAACAGAGTGTAAAATCTGTAAATCTGTAGAGAGTTTAGAACATTATATAGTCGCAGGCTTCAAAGTTCAATGTAAAGAGTGACAAAATCTGTGACCACACCAACGAAAGACGAGGCCATAGCCTTATATGATCATAGACTAGAGAGATAGATGCTTTTGAGAAATGAACATGATACCAACCACAAAGCCTACAACATACTACGCATGTTTTTTAAATAATAAAATGGTGAAAACCAGGATTTGCCTTAGTTCAATGTTGAGGGCAACTGTGCCCTGAACGCCCGTCTAGCCAATTCTGACACCCAACCTGCCCAGTGCTCCTTCCATCCACTCTCCCCCAAGCCTCTAGCCCCCCTCCTAACCCAAACGCACACACCCCAGCCTGGAGAGAAGATAAAGCTAAGATGGCAGCGCGGAAAGTGCAGGAGCCGCACTCAGTGGGACAGGAAAAACAAAGCAATGTTCTTTCATTCTGCACATTTCTTTAATAACCAGACCCCACCCACCTCACCTCCAGCACAGCAGCGGAAGACACTGAATAGTAGGGTGCGCAAAATTGGCGGGAGGGAAGGCTTGCTTTGCATATTGCCAGAAACCCAAATCATCCGTCAGCGGGGACGGTTCAGGTGACCCTTGCGACTTGCCTTGGGGGCCACCCTCCCTTCAAGTCCCCTTGACAGTGGAATTAAAGGAGACTCCAATCGTTTTTTTGTTTTGTTTTGTTTTTTGTTTTTCTCCTTCCCCGCCACCCAGGGAAGCCTTCCAAGGTGCCCAGCTGCCAAGGCAGAAGCTGTAGCAGTTGCAGTGACCGGGGAGTGCACACTGCAGAGGCAGGAAGAGGAGGAGGAGGAGGAGGAAAGAAAACGCAGCGTCTGCTATTAATTTACAGTATCGCTGCCGCCCGCTGTTGCTGCCGCGGTGGTGGAAGGATACGCCACCCTCGGTCAGAAACCGAAGTGAGCAAGTGTGGGCATTGCGCACGCCTAGCTGCGCTGCTCAATGACAAGGGGTTCCTTATGAAATTCTCCAGTTACCGGGTTTTGTGTGTACCCAGAGGCTCAGGAAAGGGCCTGCCTGGGACGGAAGGGTATGGCGAAGCCCCAGGTGAAATGAAGGAAGGGGTGGGAAGAACTTGAGACCTGCGCAGCCCATAGGGTCAGTCCCACTAGACACTGTACATGGACAATGACTGCACATGCCGCCACCTAAGTCTAAGCTGGAAATGGTTTTCTGGGTACTCATCATCCATCCATCCATTCAACCAATATGTATTTCCCTCCTGCTTAGGGCTAGAGCCTGTGTAAAAGGATCTGGGAATGTAATGGGGGGACACAGACACCATACTTGTCCTTATGAAAAATATTTAGAATGTTTTGTTTTGTGTGCTACCACTTGCACAAAGCCATGTGCCAAGGTGGACATCCTAGATGCTTGAAGCCCTCCCATAATATCATGTAGTATTATTTTGACCATTATTCATTCAGAAGTTGAAACTTGCCCAAAGACACAAATAGAAGGGTTAGGATCCAAACCCTAGTCTGTCAGAGCCTTTTGGCTACCTCCTCGACTTCTGCAACAGTGAGGAGCCTTATAGCAGCTCCTATATGCAGTTCAGGCCTTTAACTCCACCTGCCATTAGCTGCCTCTCTACCTGTGTCTTAGCTCTCATCCCAGGGTTGGGGAAGAGGGCTTCCTGTTCAATACTGAACTTGTAACTCTGCTGAAACTTGAGAACAAATACTAATTGAATGCTTTCTATGTACAAGGGTCTATACAAGAAGCTAAGGAAGACACAAAGATAAATAAGAATCTCTGAAGGAGCTTATAGGATAGTTGAAGAAAGAAGACAAAAATTGTTTAACAGGGCTACTCACTGTATGAAAATACTATAATTCTGCAGGCCTGCCCTTGGTCCCTATGTTTTCATTGTCCCACTTCTGGCTATTTTGTTTTTTAATGTTATTAAAAATGACATCCATCTATCATTTAAAGCCCCAGAAAAAAATGCATTCCTTTACCACTTCCTCCCCTCCCCTCCAACTAGAATTAATTTACTTACGCAAGTTTTTTTTTTTTTTAATTCTTTTTAAGTGAAGGACGTTCAGGGAAGAGGCACAGACATAGGAGCTAGTAATTGGATAAAGAATATAGTACTGGGAGGCCAGGACTTAATGATTTTGTCAGGAGTGTAAATTTATACTCTTCAAATAAAGATAAAACTAATAGGAAACAGGATGCATTGGCAAATATAACTCTAGAGCATTTACTTAGAAGGGGTTAGTAGAATAGCTTGGAACAGGGAACTCAGCAAGTGTTACATTATATAGATAACAATGATAAGATCTTTGGTAGATATGACATTTCCAGATGTTGTACAAACACAGTCACAACTATAGTTTCAGGCCATATTCAAGAATTATCTTTAGTAATGTAAGTCTGGGCAGAAAAAGATAAGCCATTAAGTAACCACTTTTAGGAGAATGTGGAGTCAACAAAAGAGTATTTAAGAATAGAATAATGCCTTAAGATTTAACTCTGATGTAAATGTTGAGAACAATACTTTGGGAATGACTCTGGCTTGTGAACACTGTCCTAAACTGTGAATTCTACTTTCACAGAAAAAAAAAAAAAGAATGCACTAATTTACTACCTGTCTTTTGTAAGTAAATGCCATTTTAAATAGACTTAAATCCTAAAGACAAAAATTCTGCAAAGGGACTTGTAATCCGGTTGGCCTTCTGGGCCTTGAATTCAGAATTAATCAGCACTGCTCAGGCCGGGAGAGGTGGCAGGCTTACGTAACACTCATACTGGCGGGAGGCACGTTCCCTCTGCTTGCGGGTCCCAGCTCTCCCACCTGGTCGGAAACCATTACCTGCAGCCCAGCGTCTACAGCTGACAGCCTGCCTAGCTCTCTCCTTACTCTTCCTCAAGCTGCTAGTAAAGCCCGGAGAAGCGGATTTCTTTCAGGTTCCGTAGGGACTCACAGCCCCACTCCCGAAGCCGAGAGGCAGAGGGAGTGGCGGAGGAGAGGGGGAGGGGAGGGGAACAGGCTGGAGTTACTGAGCATGTGCGGGGCGTAGCGCATGCCCAGTGCAGCCGGCAGCTTCCCATTGCGGGCAGTCCGGGCGGTGGGAGCGGTGGTGGCGGCAGCTGCGGCGGCTACGCCTCCTCCTTACACTCCCGAGGTGGCGGGGTTAGATGAGCGGCCCCGGTAGCGGCGAAGGCGGCGCGGGGGGGGAGGAGGAAAAGAAGGAGGAGAAGAAGGAGGAGGTCGTCGCTGTCTTTGTAGTCTCCCGGCTGCTGGAGCGAGAGGCCACTGCCGGAGCCGTCGTCGTTGGAAAAGGGCTGTGTGTGCGCGCGCGTGTCTGCCTGTCCGGCCCGCGGGGACCAGGCAGCGGCGGCGGCGAGGAGATGATGTGCGCAGCGACTGCCGCCCCCGCCGCCTCCTCCTCGGGGCCCGGCGGGGACGGATTCTTCCAAGCCGCCACCATCTCTTCCTTCCCGGCGCCGGGGGCGCTGTTCATGCCGGTTCCCGAGGGCTCCGTGGCTGCCGCGGGGCTGGGGCTGGGGCTGCCCGCCGCGGACTCCCGGGGTCACTACCAGCTGCTGCTGTCAGGCCGGGCCTTGGCCGACCGCTACCGGAGGATTTACACAGCTGCGCTCAGTGACAGGGACCAGGGAGGCAGCGGCGCTGGACACTCGGCCTCCAGGTGCGTGTCCGGGTGCCCTTCCTTGCGCCACATGCTGCATGCGCTCCCGTGTGCGTGTGTGTGTGTGCGCGCGCGCGCGTGTCTACGTACCTATTGACTGAGCTCCCTTTCAGCAATGCCTGATGCTGTGCGGTAGAAACACTCAATTGAAGTAGGAGGGTGCGGTGGCAGCAGTTTCTGCTCTTAGTGTGTGTCTTTGTGGGTGGTTGGCGAGGGTGGGAGGGTAGCGTGTGATGTTCCAGAAAAGGTGATGGCTCGGGTCGGTTATGACACGTGTGTGTATTGTTGAGAAAGGAGGAGGGATGGGTAAAGAGTAAGGGGGTAATTAATACACGGAGAGAATTTGCAAGAGTGGTGAAGGCAGTGGCGGTTCCAGTGTCTGTCGCAATAGGATTTGCAGGAATTTCTCACCCCTCCCATCCCCCATGACATTCCATTCTCCCCTTTCCAACTCCCCCTAAAAAATAAATAAATAAATAAATAAATAAATAAATAAATAAATAAATAAATCTGCCAACCTTGCTAAGGATAGTGTCGTGTGTGTGTGTGTGTGTGTGTGTGTATACATATATCCATATATTTATGTATATGACGAGTTTTAGATAATCAGGCAGTTGGATAAGGCATGGAGTTTCAATGTAAGAGAATTAAGCAAGAGGGATGCAGATGGAGATTTATGTGGATGCCAAAGGTATTTGATTCAGATTTCTAGAGCTGCACTTTGATAACTGGTCTTCTAGAAATGTGGTTGCAGCTGCTCTTGTGTTCTGATGTCCCATCAGCCATTTCATTCGTCTGTCACTTATAGGCTTTAGAGTAGAGCGGGTTTTGTGGGAAAAGGGGAACGCTGAACTTCAAAATATGACAGCTGGGTAGGAAGTGTTCAGCTGCCACCAACGAGAAAATTTGAGTAGCTCCTAGATCTTTTCCTAGACTCCCTGTTCCTTTAGCTTCCGTGATATGTAGGAGATGTTAAATCACTTTCATTTTCTTTTCCTTAAAATATGGGTGTCTTTTTGCTGAGGGCTCTTCTGTGGTTTTCTTTTCCATGCCCTTACATGCCACACACCCTGAAGGAGGGTGACTGACTCGTTTCACCAGCTTGGCTTTTGACAGTGGTATTTGGGAGTTAGCATCATCATTTTTCTCACAGCTTCTTGCAATATATGGGGAAAGAAAGAATTGTAGAATTTTGTTAAATGTCACAGAGTTTACTGTATTTATTGAATGCACAGTTTGTTAGGCAATAACCAGATGTCATTTTGTCCCATTATGAGAGGGGTAGGTTGTAAGTCAGGTATTGGAATTTTACCAGTATGTACTGTGGCTCTATCTATTGCAGAGTAAAGGTGGAGCTTTGTTCACACATTTTTTCTGGGTAAACCAGTCTTCTCATATCTGTGATTGTTTACAGGATTAGATGCATGAATAGTTTTATCATATGGTTATAAATGTATGTAACTACCTTATGCTATCTAAGCTGAAGGCCATAATGGCACAAATCTGTTTCTTGCTAATGTTTTTTAAAATAGAAAACCTTACACTGTGCTCTGATAATTAGGTATAATTTTGAGCTGTGAGTCTCTAAATTATGGTACTAAGGATACATCTTTACAAAGCTCTTCCAAAGAATTTGAATTTACTTTGTATGTTATTTCCTGACTTACACAATAACGTGCGACTGGTATAATCCTATTTTAATTTCTTACTATTATACTTGTGTAATGCAATTTCTATATATCTAGAACTGTATTCAAGTTTTAAAATTTGTGAATGTTTTTTAGCTTTTGGCCCATTCTTGTACAAGCTGTCAGTTAAAATTAATGAAGAATTAGTTCAAGTATATCAAGAAGTACTCATGGAAACTGCCTTAAGTTGTATAATATTACCTTCAACAGCTTGTTCAGAACATTATTGTTTATTATCGTTCACATTATTTTTTCTAAGTCTTAGCCTGCAACCAACCTTTATTGAGAATTTGCTTAAAAATTCAATCACATTTCTTAATAAATATGATGGGAAAGTGGAAATGGGATTTAGGTACTGAATGAATAATATTATTATAACTAGCTGAGTTGGAGGAGCAAATGAGATATTTCAGAGACAGAGGGAGCAAGAATAGAAGACAAAGCTCTAGTGAGATGAAGTTTAAAGGATGAGAGAAAGGAAACAGGAAGAAAGCTTTAAAAAAATAAAAATATTAGGAAGAGAGCCATGAGATCGTAGCATTTCTGGTCCTAGGAAAGTAGATTGAAAGTCCACAGCAGTGTTAAATGATGAAGAAAGTGAGAACACTTTCCAGGTCACTGATGACTTTTGAGGAAGTGGTCATAGTAGAGAGATGTGGTGAAGAGTCAGTGGGAGATGTTGAGGAAATGGGGAGATTAACAGGTTATCAGTAAGTGGAGAAGGAGAAATTAAAGAAGTGAGAAGAAGGATAATTGATGGGGAGTGGTCAAAGGGAGATCTCAGGGACTGGTTTAAGATGTCAGGTGGAGCCTTGCAGGTGGGGATCAGTGATTGAGCATTGACTACGAACCAGGAGGTCACAGTTTGATTCCTGGTCAGGGCACATGCCTTGGGTTGCAGGCTTGATATCCAGTGCAGGAGGCAGCTGATCAGTGATTCCCGCTCATCAGTGATGTTTCTATCTCTCTATCCCTCTTCTATCCCTCTCCCTTCCTCTCTAAAATCAATAAAAATATTTTTAAAAAAAACAGGTAGAGTGGTTACCTGTTGAAAAAAGTAAGGAGCTAGTCTTTAATATACAAGAGGAGGAGGTGTTTAAAAATATAAAAACTAAGAGTTTATTGAGAATAAGAATTATATCCTATTTATTTTGGTAATCCAAATATCTAGAACAATATTTGGCATCCATTCTGTAAATATCAATGCCTCCTGTGAGCCAGGCACTGGTTTAGATGCATAAGATACAGCATTGAGCAAGATACACAAGGTCTCCACTCTCTTGGAACTTCTACTCCAGTGGGGAGAAATGAAAAACTGATAATATCAGGTAGTGATAAATATAGAGAAAATAAAACCAATTTCGTTGATAGACAATTTGTAGGTGGAGGGGGGGGTGCTGTTTTAGGTAGGGTGGTCAGGATAGGTCTCTGGGAATTGACATTTAAGTGGAATTGTAATAATGGGAAGACAGATTTAGAGTAAGAGTCTTTTAGGTAATTATAATAAAGGCTCAGGTGAGAACAAGCTTGTGTTTAAGGAACAAAACAAGGTGAGTTAGTTATCAGTCAGTAGTGAATGAATTCATTACCATGGATTATTTTTTATGTGTATAGTAGAGACATTGAGGGATGCAAGCCTAATGGAGTTAATGACTTTGATGGTATTATGGTGAAGTGGGTAAGAGCTTAGATTCTTAAGTCCACTAGTTTGTTTTTTTTTAATATATTTTATTGATTTTTTACAGAGAGGAAGGGAGAGGGATAGAGTTAGAAACATCGATGAGAGAGAAACATCGATCAGCTGCCTCCTGCACACCTCCTATTGGGGATGTGCCCGCAACCAAGGTACATGCCCTTGACCGGAATCGAACCTGGGACCTTTCAGTCCACAGGCCGACGTTCTATCCACTGAGCCAAACCGGTTAGGGCAAGTCCACTAGTTTTAAATATTGGCTCTGCCACTTTTTAGCTGTGTGACCTTGCATACGTTACATAACTTCTAACCTCAATTTTCTTAATTATTTATTTTAAGTTGAGATGTAATTGATATATAACCTTAATTTCAGGTATATAACATAACAGTTCCTTTTTTGTATATATTGTGAAATGAATCACCATTACCACACATAGTTATAATTTTTTTCTTATGATGAAAACTAAGATTTATTCTCAGCATTTTCAAATACAAGGCAGGGCAAAAGTAGATTTATAGTTGTTCATATGGAAAATAATGCAATAATTAATAAATAATAATACAAGAATAAACTCTTTGTTTTGCATACTTACAACTGTAAACCTACTTTTATCTCACCCTGTATACAATACTGTATTATTAACTATAGTCACCCTGCTGTCCATTGCATCTCCATGACTTATTTATATCTGGAAGTTTGTACATCTTCACCCATTTTGCCCATCTTCCCTCCCTGGCCCATCCCTCACCCCCTTCTGGCACTACTATTTTATTCTCTGTAGCTATGAGTTTGGTTTTTATGTTCTGGATTTCACATATAAGTGAGATCATATGGTATTTGTCATTCTCTGAGGTATTTCACATAGCATCATGCTCTTAAGATCTATCTATGGTGTTGCAAATGGCAAGATTTTTGTTTTTCAATGGCTGAATAATAATAGTATTTTCTTTATTCATTCATCCAATGATGGGCACTTAGGCTTAGGTTGCTTCCATGTGTTGGCTATTGTAGATAGCTGCTGCAGAGAATAAGGAGGGAGGTGCAGATATCTTTTTGAGTTAGTGTTTTCCTTTCCTTTTGGATAAATACCCAGAAGTAGAATTGCTGGATCATGTGGTAGTCGAATTTTTAATTTTTTGAGGAACCTCCATAGTGGCTGCACCAATTACAGTCCCACCAACAGTGCACAAGAGTTCCTTTTTCTCCACATGGCCACCCACAGTTGTTATCACTTGTTTATTTTGATAACAGCCATTCTAACAGGTGTAAAGTGATACCTCCTTGTGGTTTTGATTTGCATTTCCCTGATGATTAGTTATGTTGAGTGCCCTTTTTCATGTGCCTGTTGGCCATATGTATTTTTTTCTTGGAATTCTTTACTGGGATTGCTTGTTTTGTTGTTACTGAATTATATTAGTGTGTGTGTGTGTGTGTGTGTGTGTGTGTGTGTAGGATGTCTCCCAAAAATGTATAAACACACTTTGAATAATTATAAAGGCAGTGTTTATTAAAATACATTTCATTTTCAAAATTGAGCTATTAGCCCTGGCCATTGTGGCTCAGTTGGTTGAGTATCGTCCCATGTACCAGGAGGTTGCAGGTTAGATTCCCGGTCAAGGGCACATGCCCCATTGGGGGGCATGCAGGAGGCAGCCAATTAGTGAATCTCTCTCATCATTGTTGTTTCTATCTCTCCCTCTCACTTCCTCTCTGAAATCAATAAAAATATATTTTAAAAAATTGAGTTATCAGCTGTTAAAGCTTGTATACATTTTTTGGCACACCCTATGTGTGTGTGTGTGTGTATGTGTATATATATATATATATATATATATATATATATATAAAGATAAAATTTGGATATTAACCCCCTAACAAATGTTTTTCACATTCTGTAGATTGCCTTTTCATTTTGTTGATTTTTTTTTCCTGCGCAAAAGCTTTTTAGATTGTTGTAGTTCCACTTGTTTATTACTTTTGTTTATCACTTTGTTTTCTTGTATGTAGAATGAAGTTAATAATAAGGATTGTTTTTGTAGAGTAAATGAATCCATATATGTAAAGTGCTTGGCACATTAAGTGCTATTAAATATTAGTTATTGATTTCTGCTGAGAGTGAGGGGGCATATGGAATTTGGGGACTTAAAGAGAAGGCAAGGATCATGTCTTGTTCTTTTATTTTTGGTCTCAGTGACTGTATTGAACATGGGAATAAGTATTTCATTTATTCAGTGATTGAATACATATATTTTGTATCAATGAACCCATCAAAATGAGAACATCAGTTGGGGAAAGAGATGGGACAGGAAATGAATAAAGGAATGTTTGATCAGTTCTGTGTGTGAATGGCAGCACACCAGTGCACTTGGACGAAACCATAGCTCAGTGGCTAAATCTACTCTGGAGACAGACTACCTTAGTTCAAATCCTAGTTCTACCTTTTTCTATCTTAAGTTGAGCAAGTTAACTAGTATTCCTTTGTCTGTTTCTTTACTTGTAACCTTATTAGTATTGAAAGGACATTGTGCCTGTGCATGATAAGTGCTTAGTAAGTAAAGTTAGCTGTTGGCTGCTGCTGTTATCATTATGGTTATTATTATCATCAAAATCACATATTTAAAATTCTAATCAGCATGATAAGTTTTTCCACAAAAAAGAGAAATGGAGAAATGGCTAGTTGAGTTGATTCAAAGTTGAAGTGTGGGCTCAAATTAAAAAAACAACACAGAGCCTACCAGCCATTTCTGCAAAGGAGCCTCTCATGCAAATTGCACTTCCTGGAGAAGCCTGGGCTGAACTGCCTGCCTATACTGTGTTTCTGCCATCTGACCCAATCCTTACTAGGTGTACCAGTTAATAATGTGGATTTTTTTCAATAGATGGAGTTACACGTATGTTGATATATAAGCGATTTGATATGTATGCTATTTTGTTGTATTGACAACAAGCTTCAAAACTTCATATGTCAAATTTGCTGACCGTGTTAACATCATAGATATTTTTACACTTAAACGTTGAATTTCATGCCAAAAAAAGAGCATTTGCAGGAAGTTATAATTCATTACTTTATTTTGAAGAAAAGTGTTGCTGAGTAGTTTGGGAAGTTTATGGTGAACATGCTCCATCTCAAGATACTTGTGAACTCTGGTTTAAACGCTTTAAAAGTGATGATTTCGATGTGAAAGACAAAGATGTCCAGGTCAACCAAAAAAGTTTGAAGACCAACAATTACAAGCATTGTTGGATGAAGATGCATGTCAAATTCAAAAACAACTTGCAGAAAGATTAAATGTTGCTCAGCAAACAATTTCTGATCATTTATAAGCAATGGGAAAGATTTTAAAGGAAGGAAAATTGGTGCCACATCAACCTAACGAAAGACAAATGGAAAACTGAAAAGTCAGCAGTAAAATGTTGCTTCAACGGCACGAAAGAAAGTCTTTTTTACATCGAATTGTGACTGGCGATGAAAAGTGGATTTATTTTGAGAATCCCAAATGCACAAGATCATGGGTTGATCCAGGTCAACCATCAACATCGACTGCAAGGCCAAATCGCTTTGGAAAGAAGACAATGCTCTGCATTTGGTGGGATCAGGAAGGTGTGGTGTATTATGAGCTTCTAAAACCAGATGAAACCGTTAATAATGATTGCTACTGACAACAAATAATCAATTTGAACCATGCTTTGATCGTGAAACGACCAGAATGTTCCAGAAGACACAGCAAAGTAATTTTGCTTCATGATGATGCACCATCATACACTTCAAAACCAGCTAAAGGCACGTCACTCGCTGTATTCACCAGGCCTTGCTCCTTCAGATTACCACTTGTTCTGATCAATGGCACACACACTTTCTGAGCAGCACTTCAAAACATAGCAAGAAGTAGAAAATTGGGCCTCTGAATGGTTTGCCTCAAAACAATAATAGTTCTATTGGGACAGTATCCACAAATTACCTGAAAGATGGGGAAATGTGTAGCTAGAGATGGACATTACTTTGAATGAAGCACTTTTGATGTTTCTCTTGAAATTACCATGTTTTCTTTGATTACAAAATCCACATTATTAACTGGTACACCTGGTATAAAGGTTTCCTGGAATCTTATTTCAACCATTAGGATTGAGGCTTTCCTCATCTAATCATAGCTGTGCAGCTCTGACCAATCTGAGCGACTCTATACTGACCCATCAGGACGGTGCCTTTTGGACCAAACTGCAGGGTTTTGGAGTCCTCATTTGCATGAGCATGGACCAATCAGGGACCTGGGGTGGGAACTCTGGTCTTTATGAGCCAGCTTCTTGAAAGTACATTTTTTCCCCCCATTGATTAATGGAGACTGTCTCCCTGTCTGAGCTGAAACATGGAAGATGTCTCCTAGAGCAGAGTGAAGCACACTGGCACAAAGAGTAAGAGAGAAGACCATCCTGGTGCGGGGCAAACTCACGCATTGCAAAGCAGACCAGTCTAACTAGAGAGGGGTCTGGCCCCAGGGCCCTTCTACAGTTGTGCTGTTTTCACAGCTGTGCTGTATCACAATTGAACTGTTTTGCACTAAATCAAGTTTCCTTTTTCACTGCACCCCCTTTCCCCAAAGTTGAAGTGTGATGGAAGATCAAAGAAAAAAAGTGATATTGTGGTTAAAGGGGGGAATTGCTTTTCTTCTCTAAGCTAAACCCACTCAGTTCTGTTAGCTGCTTTATCTCTTTGTTGTTAAAAATTATATTTGAGCCTGTATTTCAGATGCATGGAATTTTGGTTGTAAGAAGTTAAGTAGTCAGTTAATCCAAAAAAGGTTAGGGATTATTACAATATTGGCCCTGTAGAGATTTATAAGACAAAGTTTCTACACTTCAGTTTATTGTCTGGATGGGGGTGAAAGATACAAAGGAGGTACTGATAAAAGTGTTACATGAAACCATTGTGAAAGCCTAGTGTATTATGACAAAGGGATGGCATTCCCTGCTGGCTCAAAAGCATGAGCAAGAGGTGAGAAAGCGTAGTTTGTGTGCAGGTAATGGTAAGAATCCCATTAGAGCTGGAATGTAGGTATTATGAGGGAGACCAGTGGGAATTCATTCTGGAAATGGAGACTGTGGCCAGAGGGCAGGGAAGATTGAACAGCAAGGTAAGAATTTGGTTTTATTCAGTAGACACTGATGGGTTCGAGTTATTGGAGATTATTGTAGGAGTGTTTTAGGAAGTGATGTAGGATTGATACCTATATTTGTGGATAGGTAGTAATTTATTTCATGTAGCTGTTACATCTATGGAATTGTATATCAACACATGTTAAGACAAAAACTTCTTTTGGTGTATTGGTAGGTAGAAATATGCAATGAATTACTCTCTTAGCTTAACATAAGAGAAAAATCTTGCCGTTGCGCTTATAAAGTAAATAAAAATGTTAATTTAAAAATACTTTTGCACTTTAAGATACTTGTTTAAAAATATCAACAGAAAAGTCTGTTTTATTCAAAAACATTAAACATTCAGGTTTTTGGAGGAGGGGATCCGTTAATCGAGATTTAATTTACATACAATAAAATTCACTCTTTTAAAAGTGTTCATATAAGGGGTCTTAGAGCTATCACTAGTCAAGTATAGAACATTTACATCACTCTAAAAAGCTTCTTCAGTTAATTCCCTCCTCCTCCCGCTAACCCATTTTTTGTCACTTAATATTTTACCTTTTCTAGAGTATCTTATAAATCCAGTTCTTTAAGGACAGGTGTCCCCAGATATTGTTAATCTCTATCTTCCATCCCATATTTCCTATAAATGGAAGTTAGTTTTAAAGCTTCATTAGGTTTTGGTTAAACATTTTTTTAGCAATTGTATTTTGTATGTAGCTATGGGTATTGCATATTGCATCCTATCCAGAGGTTGGCTAAGGCCATCAGAGATTTTCAAATTGTCTCACTGTTTAATAATGCTCAGTCTAATTACTTGGGTAAGATGGTACCCATTAGATCTCTTTTCTATAAATGTATGCCTTTTCCATTTGCAATGAGTAATCATGGGTAATAACTTTTGCATACTGTGTATATCTTTCACCTAATGGGTTTGACATCCTTTGATAATCCTTGTCTGAGTCAATAATTTTATTAGGGGTTTCAAAATGATGATTTTTATAATTCTGTTATTTCTTCTATGTTTATTAGCTGGTTCTGTTCTGCAAAGAAGCGTTTCCCTCATCAACTAGTGATGAATTGTAGTTTCTCCTAAGAAATCAGGGTAAATGTTTAATTCTCTCCCTTCGTTAGCCAAATTGGTGTACTAGTCCAGTAGTGGTATAGCAGGTGCTGTGGTTCACCACCCAGATCCCTCTGTTCAGGTACAGGTTCCCCTAGCTGTTGTGAATATTGGCAGCTAAAACTGATTGCCTCCAAGTCCCTCTCCAGGCATTCTCCTTAGCCAACAGAGCTGTTTCCCTCTAAGTCAGTGGTTCTCAACCTTCCTAATGCTGCGACCCTTTAATACAGTTCCTCATGTTGTGGTGACCCCCAATTTCATTGTTACAAATTGAACATAATTAAAGCACAGTGATTAATAACAAAAACAATATGTAATTATGTATGTGTTTTCCAATGGTCTTAGGCGACCCCTGTGAAAGGGTCGTTCGATCCCCAAAGAGGTCGCGACCCACAGGTTGAGAACCACTGCTCTAAGTCATGCTTCTTCTTCAGGGTCAGCTAGTAGCCAATACCTGTATTATGTGAGGATATAAATACCTAGCCCTTTTACACTAAGACAGGACAACTTTGAAGATCCCAACTCCAAAGCCTCCCAGGGGATTGGCTGAGGCCATCCTGTGATTTTATTGTAATTCAACTCCTTTCTCTGTTCAGATCTTACTTCCTTCACTCTCCCACAGTTGTTGATTTGGGAGGCATTCTTCAATAAACTTCTGGTGTGCAAATCTCCAGTTCAGAGTCTGTTTCCTGAGGAACCTTACCTAAGACAATTATGGTACCAGGAATGGTCTGAGGAAGTAGACTTTAAAAAATGGGATTTTGGGGCTAGATTATCTGCTGGTGGCTGGCTGGCAATGTTTGAACCCCACTACAGGTTGTATAAGATGGAGCACTGGTACTGATAACCTTTGGCATGCCCTTTAGCTGTGCAACTGTTAAAACTTTCACAGGTGGTGAATTATAATGGGATACCTGTAGAAGGAAATGTACTGATTGGTATAATAGCTCAGGCTTTTAAGAGGTTTGGGGAAGTTGTTAATTATAAGGATACTAGAGGCCTGGTGCATGGATTTGTGCACTGGTGGGGTCCCTCAGCCCGGCCTGTGCCCTCTCACAATCCAGGACCCCTTGGGGGATGTTGGACTGCGGTTTCGGAAACTGGCAGTCCGACATCCCCCGAGGGTTGTAGTAGCGCGCAAAGTGGCAGGTGGCCAGGGATGAGCCTGCGCCGCTCCGCTCATCCCAGCCCTGCTGCGCCTGCCACTGAGCTGCTCGTTAAGCTAGCTGAGCGTTGTCCATTTGTGGGAGTGCACTGACCACCAGGGGGAAGCTCCTGTGTTGAGCGTCTGCCCCCTGGTGATCAGTGCACATCATAGTGACTGGTCAACTGGTTGGCCGTTTGGTAGTTTGGTTGCTTTGGCTTTTATATATCCTATATAATAAAAGGCTAATATGCAAACTGATCACCAGAGGACAGACACTCAATGCAGGAGCTGCTCCCTGGTGGTCAGTGCACTCCCACAGGGGGAGCACCGCTCAGCCAGAAGTCCTGAGCCAGGCTCACGGCTGGTGAGCGCAAAGGCAGTGGCGGGAGCCTCTACTGCCTCCACACAGAGCTAAGGATGTACAACTGAAGGCTTAGGCCCTATCCCCATGGGAGCGGGCCTACGCCATCAGTTGGACATCACTCGAGGGTTTCCGGACTGTGAGGGATCACAAGACAGGCTGAGGGGACCCCCCACCCCGCAAGTGCACGAATTTTGTGCACCAGGCCTCTACTATAGAAGATAAGGATAGTGTGATCAAATGGCTGTGGGTGAGTGACATTGATAGAATGGGAGACAGACAATAAAAGGCCAAAGGTAATTGGGAGGCAAAATGAAGAAAATTAGGTGATTTCTTCAGTATCATGTAAAGAAACTTTTTGTAGTAGGG
>NW_005871072.1:9239560-9244140 GCF_000147115.1 Myotis lucifugus
TCTGCCATGCCAGTGTCTGTGCTCCTGTTAGAATTGGGGGTGGACCCTGACTCTCAGAATGAATATCTGAGTTGTCGAATATGAAAACTTTTTTTGTTAATCCTCACCCGAGGATATTTTTCCATTGATTTTTAGAGAGAGTACAGGGGGAGAGACAGAGAGAGAGAAACATCGATGTGAGAGAGACACATTGATTGGTTGCCTCCCACTCAGGGTTGGAGCCTGCAACTGAGGTACGTGCCCTTGACTAGACTTGAACCTGGGACCTTTCAGTCCGAGGGCCGACGCTCTATCCACTAAGTCAAACTGGCTAAAGCTGAAATCTTTGAAACCCCAAATTCCCCTGAGTCCTCTGGGCTTGCAGAAGTGAACTGCTTCCTCTGGATAGAGGGTAGTTGCTTGAAGACTATACTGCTGCTACAACCTCCATCTACTCTTGTCCTAACTACTGCTATCACCAAACCAATAATTAGAGGTAAATTAAAACAGAATTTATTAGGAGGTGCTAGCCTGCTAAGGGAGGAAAGGGACTGTATATATGTGCTTATGGCCGTACACACACACACACACACATACATAGATTCTCAAACTGTGTGCTGAGGTACCCCAAAACACCACAGCAGAAACACATGAATACCATGGGATATTTCAAAATTTCAAAGGAAACACAGCAACATCTATTGCAAACTACTAGCTTAAGGTAGTTCACATTTTTGACATTAGGTCATGCTAATATTCCTATTGAGGATGTCCTAACTTTTCAAAGTTTTTTGGTACTTGCTGTGATACAAATCAAGCACTGCACAAAAATCAGTGTGGAACAGGAAAGGAGTGTGGCATGTTCAATATGATTCCAAGTTTGGGAAGTTGTGCAGTGCCTAGAAGGTGTACATGTCCTATTATTAAGGAACTATAGTTATTTAAGAATGAAAAAAAATACTGTTTTTCAATTTATGTGTATTTTTTCAAAGTTCTTAGGATATAAATTCTTTTTTTAAAGTATTTTTTAAAACATATTTTTATTGATTTCAGAGAGGAAGGGGGAGAGAGATAGAAACATCCATGATGAGAGAGAATCATGGATTGGCTGCCTCCTGCAAGTCCCCCACTGGGGATCGAGTCCACAGTCTGGGCATGTGCCCTTGACCAGAATCGAGCCTGGGACCTTTCAGTTCACAGGCCGACGCTCTATCCACTGAGACAAACCGGCTAGGGCAGGATATAAATTCTTATTAATTATTTGGATCTAACTAATTAATTAACAATGCTGTTAGGTATTTCTTTTGACCTACAGGTGTTGCAGAAAAAGTTCTGATGGTAGCTGTGCAAGGACCAAATAATAGACCATTATTTATTACCACTGATCTAGTAACTGAGCTTCTGACAGTCCAGCCTGGCAGTAGCCACCCACGTCTGTGTTCTGGGAAGTACAGTGCTTATAGAGTATTTGATCTAACGACACAGGGTCTGTGTAATATCACTTCAGAATTAGGGACCCACTTTATGTATAGGAAAGGAGGATCCATGGGATTCATTTTTCTCATCATGCGCCACTCCACCCAGATGCTTTTAACTCTAGAGCAGTAAAACAATCTGTTCATGGCACAACTGATGATGATATCCTCAAGTTTGGACAGGATAGCTTGCAAGGATGAAGTCCCATCCTTTGGTGATCCCAGCAGGAAAAACAAATGGAAATGGGAGTGGTTCTGTTATTGAAGAAAAACATGCCTCGTCTTTCCCTATTGTTAGTGGGTTCTGTTATTGAAGAAAAACATGCCTCGTCTTTCCCTATTGTTAGTGGGAGCTTGGGGTACTGCGGGAGGATGCAATATAGTAGAAAGCTTTATTTCCATGAACTTACATCCTTGGTTTTTCAAAATTCCATTTCCCTTTGTCCAGTCATAGAAGAAGTATAGCTGGGGTTTCAATAAAACTAGAAGTAAAGCCAGTGTCCAGAGTTTCCTTTCCACGTTGGAGCTGTTGGATCAAATACTCTGTAAACACCAAGGTCCAGTACAGCATCAGGCTGGTTGCAGTCCATTAGTACATTGATTGTGAGGGTCTGCATGGCTGTGGGCTACACAGGAGAATGCCAGGAAGCCAAGTGTGAGACATGAGCTAAGAGTGCCAAAGCGCCCTAGCAGGTTTGGCTGAGTGGATAGAGCGTGGGCCGGCAGACTGAAGGGTCCCGGGTTCAATTCTAGTCAAGGGCACATGCCTGGGGTGCCAGCTTGGTCCCCAGTGGGAGGCGTGCAGGAGGCAGCCAATCAGTGAAACATCATTGATGTTTCTATCTCTCTCCTTCTTTCCTCTCTGAAATCAATAATAATAAAAAAAGAGTGCTAAGAGGAACCAAGAACGTAAGAACGCAAGTTTCTTTGATTAGGGGATTATATATCCCAAATTCCCGAATGTTTGCAGTGGCCATGCCCATTCTGGCCAGCCATCTCTGTCCCCAGATGTGATTGACAGGCAAGTATCTTCCCTATGTCACCCCAACTTTACTGGGCATGTGTTTATCTTTCCTTTGTCCAGTCCTCTTCCTCCAGTGTTTTTCAGGGACCATGCCTATACTGTCTGGCCTTGCCCTTGTTCCTTTTCTATTATTAATAACTAGGTAATTACAATGGTATCAGTTCCTGTTAACATCACTTTCAGTGATCCATTGGGGGAATTTATGCTTCCCTTCCCTTTAGCTCTGAGCACAAGGATTAAAAGATTGTGGTTCTCAGAAAGGACTGGAATCATTTCCAACAGAAGACACAAGAATCCTTTTAAGTCACACTACAGCTGGGACTTGGCATTCCTTTTCCAAGGAAAGGAGTCACCATTTTGACTGGGCTAATATATCTAACTAGAGGCCCAGCGCATGATTAAATCGTGAGCATGTAGGGTCCCCTAGGCCTAACCTGCCATCAGGGCCATGTCCGCAGCCCAGCAATTCCTTGCACGCTCCGCGGACGTCGCCGGCACCCCGCCCCACCTGCCGCAAGAGCCGTTTCTCGTTTGGTCATGACCACAGGCCTTTTAGGATATAGAGATTATCTGGAGGAGGTAGGGCCGCTGCTTCACAATGGAGCATGGGTGTTTGGCTCACGGATAACTTATTAAGTGTCTCTTGGTACATCATTGTTCAATCTTGACGGTAAGTGGTCATGAGAAAGGCCTGATGACCATTTCACGAGAACAGCCACTTGGACCAACAGAAATGCAAAGATGAAGGGAATTTAGAATGGCTAGCGGAGAAGATGTTGTGATTATCAGTTTTGGCCTTGAAACCAGTTGGAGGGGATGGGAAGGTGTAGTTTGTCCTGCTTTACTTCCTCTGGAAAGTTTCTCTAGGAAATGAGACCAACCAGAATTCTGAAGGAGCTTTATTTGAAGCAAGTGAATCCTAGTAGGATAATAGGTAGTCTATCGTAATGCTGTTCATTAATTTAAATAACTGTTTTCTAGATTCTCTGGGATGTTATAATCATACAAGAGGCCTGGTCCATGGCGTGGGGGGGGGGGGGGTCCCTCAGCCTGGCCTGCCCTCTCTCCCATCCAGGAGCCCTTAGGGCAGTGGTTCTCAACCTTCTGGCCCTTTAAATACGGTTCCTCATGTTGTGACCCAACCATAAAATTACTTTCGTTGCTACTTCATAACTGTAATGTTGCTACTTTTATGAATTGTAATGTAAATATCTGATATGCAGGATGGTCTTAGGCGACCCCTGTGAAAGGGTCGTTCGACCGCCAAAGGGTTCTCGACCCACAGGTTGAGAACCACTGCCTCAGGGGATGTTCTACTGTCCATGGGGAATGGGCCTAAGCCGCAGTCTGGCCTCCCTCTGTGGGAGGCGACCTGGCTGATCAGGGGAAGGTGCCACCCCCATCACCCCGCTGCTGTTGCCACTGCTGGCGGCTGCCGGCCTTACTTGGCCCTCGCAGCCACTGCGGCTGCCTTCCCTTCTCGGCCTTCACAGCCACTGCAGCTTTGTCTGGAAGACGTCTGTCTATCTGGTCTAATTAGCATATTACCCTTTTATTAGTATAGATTATCATTCTTTCTGATCTCCAGATACCCCTGCACTCCCCCACCATTATTTTAATGGCAAGAACTTCACAGTAGTGCTAAACAGAAGTGGTGAAAGTTGCATTCTTCCTTGTTCCTAATCTGAGGGGGAAACAATTACAAATTAGTCTTTCATCCTTCAGTATTAAATATGATGTTAGCTGTAGGTATTTTGATGGCCTTTGCCAGTTTGAGAAAGTTTTTTAGTATTCCTACTTTTGTTGATAATCTATAATAATAAAAGCGTAATATGCTAGGGGGGCGTTTCAGCAAAAAAAAAATGAAGCTGGTCTGTGAGGGCTGAGGCAGCTGCTGTGTCTGCCTCAGGGGGAGGCAACCCACCGCAGCTGTGAGGGCCCGAGCCCCCTTGCACGAAGATCATGCATCGCGCCTCTAGTCTATATATATATATAAAAGCCTAAATGACCATTATGATCAGAATGACTGGCAACCAGTTGCTATGATGCGCACTGACCACCAGGGTCTCGATGCTCAACAGAGGAGCTGCCCCCTCATGGTT